>NW_006408626.1:4041855-4043729 GCF_000296735.1 Chrysochloris asiatica
ATAACAATAAGCATCAATAATAAATAAAATATCAGATTAATAATAAAATATCAGAAATGGACAATACACTGAAAGGGCAAAGGAGCAGAATAGAAGAGATGGAAGCCAGAACAAGCGAGCTGGAAGACAAATTTCTCAATACTACTAACACAGAAGATCAAGCTGTAAAAAAGATAAAACATTTTGAAGAGAGTCTAAGATTCATGCTGGATAACAAGAAGAGGAACAACTTAAAATTTATTGGTATTCCTAAAGAGGATGAATCAGAAAAGTCCACAGAGGAGATAGTTGAAGAGCTTCTGGAGGAAAATTTCACTAAGATCTTGAAAGATGAGAAGATAAACATTCAAGAAGCTGAACATACCCCAGGAAGATTAAACCCCAAAAGAAAGTCACCTAGACATATAATAACCAAGCTCTCCAAAATTAAAGACAAGAAGAGAATCCTAAAAGCGGCCAGTGAGAAGAGAAATGTCACTTATAAAGGCAAGCAAATCAGATTAAGCGCTGACTATTCACAACAAACTATGCAGGCAAGAAGGCAATTGGAAGACATATACAAAACCCTAAAAGAAAAAATTGCCAACCATGAATTGTCTATCCAGCAAAACTATCAATCAAATACAGTGGTACAATCAAACATTCCAGCTGAGATTTTATCAAAACCAATCCAGTACTTCACAACATCCTAAAGGGAGTCCATTGGACTGCAAACCAACAAGAACAGACAACAACCAGAGAATGGCAGGCATAGTAACACCACTTGTAACACAGATGACAGATTGCAGAGTCCAGAACAGAACAAAACTACAACAACTTCAAAGGAGCTGGGAGATCAATTGAGCATCAAAATTATATCAGTGTCAAAGAAGGGATAAATGTAGCAACAGAGATCCAGGTGGTGAGGATGTCAGATAGATTACAATATACAATAGATTCTCTTAAATGGAGAGAAAAGTTAATAGACTGTAAGGTAACCCCAAAGAAAATTAATACTTCACAACTTATCATGAAAATGAACTTCCAGGCAGAGCAAGCAAACATGAAAACTAAGAAGAAACCAACAAGAAATAGCACAAAAAACACAAACTCAGCCCAAGAAGGCATGCAGAACAAAGGAATAAACAGCACTATCAAAAAATTAACATAATGGCAGCAATTAATTCATACCTATCTATAATTACATTGAAAGTCAATGGATTGAATGTACCAGTGAAGTCACAGACAGTGGCAGAATGGATAAGAAAACAAGACCCTTTAATATGCTGCCTGCAATATGCTACCTTAAACACAAAGACAAAAACAGACTAAAAGTTAAAGGATGAAAAAAATATGCCAAGCTAACTGCAGCAATAAACAAGCAGGAGTGGCAATACTAATCTCTGATAAAGTCAACTTTAATATAAAAATCAGCATAAGAGAAAAAGAAGGACACTATCTCATGATCAAAGTGTCAATTGAACAAGACGACATATCCATAATAAATATATACACTCCCAATGAAAGAGCACAAAGATATATGAAGCAAACCTTACTAGAATTGAAGAAATAGATAAATCTAAAATTCTACTTTTGTTTTCTTATCCATACAACCTTGCTTGCTGAAAGTGAAGAGGACTTAAAACATTTACTGATAAAGATCAAAGAGCACAACCTTCGGTGTGGATTGCATCTCAATGTAAAGAAAACAAAAAATCTCACCACTGGACCAATAAACACATTCTTATCAATGGAGAAAAGATTGAAGTTGTCAAAGGCTTCATTTTTCTTGGATCAACCATCAGCACTCATGGAAGCAGAAGTCAAGAAATCAAACGATGTATTGCATTAGGCAAATCTGCCTCACAAGACCTTTTTAAAGTATTGAGGAGCAG
>NW_006408626.1:4043829-4051473 GCF_000296735.1 Chrysochloris asiatica
CGCTCCGCGGGAGAAAGATGAGGCTTTCTACTCCCGTAAAGATATACACCCTTGGAAACCCTGTACAGGGTCGCTATGGGTCGGACCCGACTCGATGGCACTTAACAACAACAACAACAACTTATCACATAAAATATCTTGAAACTAGGTGATTAGTTTCACAATGCTCAATATATCTGTTTCTTCAAATCTTATCCGAAAAAGATGCCTAGCTCTTTGTTGCACTCCTTGGGTATGGGAGATTGCATGTACTTCATTTTGTCATTCCATTTGGTCTGTTATATTGGCTTACTTGCAAATCAAAGTCCTTTGGAGAATGACTGAAATCAATTGGCTATGTTAGAAACATTCGTACCAAATATGAGACTACACTAATGACCGCTTTGAGCTGAAAATCTGAGCAATGACTTTATGAAAGCCTGTGGCTAAAGAAAGTAGCTTCTAGGTGGTGGTTCCCTTTGGGACTGCCTATTTGACATGGCTACCAGGTACACCCCATTTGAAAGGCGTTTTCCAAAACTGAATGCCTGACAGATGGAGACCAATGACTCCAGCCTGATATACCCGCTTTGGGATGGTTGAACTCAATAATTAACAAAGTGGAAACAGCCCAACAAGCTTCCTTATCAAATAGAAATGAGTCCTCTGGTATATCAGCTTTATATAAAATAGTGACAGATATTCCTAAGGGAAAGTGATTTCTCTAAAAGCTTGGACTTAATTTGCTGAGGGTTTAGCTAAGCTAAAATTCAATGGCATCTACTAGCCTTTGGTGGTTGTTCAATTTCAACCACAGCTGTGCAGAACTGAAAATAGAAGTGGTCCCTCTGCTCACTGGGCAGAACTCAAGGTCTTTCTTAGAGCCTCGGCCAATACTCTTCTTAATGATCTTTGTTATATTTTTACTGACTCTGGTTTTGTTGCCATGCTCTGTTTCATCTGCCACTTGAAAAATTACAAGCTGGCAGAATAAAGACACACTTCTTTAGGGCTGAGAACTGTGAAAATAAATCATAGATGCTGGTCATCCATCTGGGTCACTCATGTAGTGGCGGTGGTGGTTATGTGCCGTGGAGTCGGTTCCGACTCATAGCGACACTGCACAGGGTTTCTAAAACTGTAAATCTTTATGGGAGCAGTAGTTGCCCGTAATAAGAGCAGTCTGTCCTCTGATGAGATTGACCAGAGCCTGCTGCTGATCAAGCCTGTCCTACCAATATCACCACCATTGTTATCTGACCATCATTATATTGGTCATGGAAATGTATCTACTACCATTGACTTTGTCCAAAGTGAAATAGTCCATGTTTCTGAAGCAAAGGCTACCACAGTATGTCTGAATTGGTATTCCTGCCTAAAGTTGACCCATTTAGCTTGCAGTGAGGGAAGCCACCTTGCCTGGGACATTTCCCCTGTCTGCTTCTAGCAGAGTGACTCCATGGGGTTTTTGACCTACTCTCAAGGCTACCAAAGGTGCCGCACCACTACTGTCACCTTTTCCCAGTCTGTGGTTTGTTACTTTACATTCTTTATGATAGCTTTTGATGAGAAGTGTTTATACTTGATAAAATCTAATTTATTATCTTTTCATGGTTAGTACTTCTGGTGTTCTGTCAATTCAACTGTTTTGACCACAAAACAGAACTTTCTTATAGTTAAACAATGTATATATTAATTTATATGATTTTCACAATAAATATAGGATATACCCCATTTTATAGATAATGAAACTAAGAAAACAGAGATTAAGTAATTTTCCCATGGTCACACAGTAAAATAACAACAGTATAGGACTCAAACACATGGGTTGTTGTTGTTGTTAAATGCTGTAAAATTGTTTCTGACACATAGTGACCCTGTGGCTCAAAACGGCTTTGTAGTTCAGTGCATTAGCCCACAGCACCACACCAGGACTCCAAACACAGGGTTATGGCTCCAAAATCTCTAAGAAACTCTGATACTATATAAGCACTCCTGTTGTGGTGCTGTAGGATAAACATGGGCCTGCTAACTACAAGGTCAGTGGTTCAAGCCCACCAGCTGCTCCTTGAAAACCCTATGTCAGGTCACTATGAGGGAGAACTGACTCGATGGCACTTAACAACAACAAACAACACTTATAGACATGATTAGGTTAAAAAGACTATGTCTTAACAAGAAAATTCTGTTACGTGAAAATGGAGGATGACCACATCAGATTAGGAAATGGAGGATTACAACAACATTACATACAACAGCTAAATTATATAATTGTCAAAACACTGAGAATCATGGCCCAATAAAGTTGATACACACTCTTTTTTTAATGCTTTATGAATTCAGTGACGATTTACATGGGAGAACATGGTTTTGCACTCATCCTATCATATTTTGTTTCATTGACAAGATTACAATCCCCTCTATGCATCATTATTTAACAGTATTTGCTTCTATTCCCTCTGTTTGTTTATTTGTTTTATGTATACAAAAACACTCAGGAATATACAATCATTTAAACAACCAAGGGGCACATTCTGCAAGCCTACTTCCTGGCTACCAGCATATAGCCTTTCTCTTTCCATAAATCTAGAGTCTTCAACTGCTCTATCTTTCCATGCCATCATCTCTGCCTCAATCTCTGGTGTTGACACATGCTCTTAACTATCACAGTTAGCTTTGCTCTGACCTCCACACGTCAGCATTTCTTACTACTAGATGTACATCAATAATGAGCAAAATAGTCAGATAGTAGATTTTTTATTATGGTCATAAATGTAAAATGTTTGATAATGGGCTAGTCACTAAGTGAGCAGTAGGTATATAGTAAATCCTGTCTGGTATTGAAGTTATCAATTTATGTGTCAACTTATAGTCTATGTATTCCTTGAGAGTGAAACTGCTAACTTCTCTTTGCCACCTTTGTACCCAGCACAGTACTCTAGAGTGGTAATGTCAATAATTATATGATTAATTAATAGATTAGTGAAAGGGAAGTTCCCCACACTAACACCAATCAGGGACTGCTAGTTTGACAGTGAAAGTGCAATGGTCATTTTCTTCTAGCATGAATACATTTCTAATACACTCATTAGAAATTATCAAGCCTGCAAAGCTGGAACTCACAGCTGCTGATTTTCTGCTTTTCCTAAAGAGCTTCCTACTTTTAGGAATGCACTGAATATCATACTATTGATACTCATTAGGAATAAAGTTATTGAAAGTAAGAGTTTCTGAGCTGTTTGACTGAAGAAAAATCCTACTGCTAAGGATCCTAACTATAATTTATTTATTTTTATTTCAAGGCCAGAAAAATGGTGCCTCTACAGGTTTACAAAAAATAGAACTTATGCGTGTTGACTACTTCACTGGACAACATTGTCCATTGCCTCCAGAAAAAAAAAAAGAAAAGCCATATATACTGTCTACTTTAGTTAGATCCAGTTATGTCTAGAGGATAATATTATTTTTACAGTGAAACCTGTGAGTCTAAACTGGACAAGACTGTCTTGTTTTTCTAGGACTTAAAAGTTTTCTCCCTTTGGGATGGTGTAGTTTTATGCTGATTGTTTTTTTAGATCACTGTCTATTAGTGGAAGAAGGGTCCTGGTGTGGTGTTGCATGGTAAGCATTGGACTGCTAACCTCAAAGTCGGCAGTTCAATCCCACAAGCTACTCCTCGGGAATCCTATACAGGTTTGCAATGTGCTGGAACCGACTCTACAGTACTTAACGACAACAACATTAATGGAAGATAGTTGTATTTTCCTTCTCTGACAGGTTTCATTCACAGACTCTAGGACTCACAGGTTTTGCTGTATAAATATACAGAATGCAATCCGGCTACAAAGAAATCATATTGTGGCATATTTGAAGTATTTTTGATATCAGATTTACCAAATAGATTTAGAAGAATTCCACCATCTTTCATAATCTAAGCACTCCTATAAGGGGAAAACCTTAGCCTTACTCTTTGCATTGTTGCATGCTATGCTAGTATGCTTATTAATATGAAAAAAAAATTATATGAGTTTTTCTTTTTCTAGGCAGTTCCATGACAATGGAGATGAGTTATAACTTTTAGTAATTAACATTCATAGATACAAGAACATCCTTTACATATAGTCAAGGTATGAAACTCCTTCCCAGATTCAAAACTAGATAAATCACTTTTAATTTGCACCTTATAGTTGAATGCTCAACATGATTTAACAATTCTAACTCTTATTTGCCTTGGTGCAAAGGATATTTTTCAGAAATTTTCAGCTTTGCTATCTAACTTAAATCTCACTATTAGTGGGGTTTGTTAAAGTCATATTTATTGTTTGGGGAAAACATCATTTGAGTGGTTAATAATAGTATTTGTCACGACACTTTACAATCATTTGATCTAATAAAAAATGAAATCCTGACACTAAGGCTCTAATCAGTATTCAGCTTTAAAAGAACAATTCCTTCAGCGTACATGCAGGTGACTATATCTTTCTTATGAAAAACTAAATGGTGGTGACTCACTAGAAAAGAACTAGATAATATTTTATAAAACCTAAATCATTTATCTTTTCATTTGAATTTTTTAAAGAAAAGACGCCTGGGAAATTCCAGATGTTGCTTTTATAATTATAGCCATTTAAATTATTTTTAGTAATGCATCAAATTAATTGTTGTTAATGGTGACAATTAATAATTCTAATAACAATGATGAAAATTAATTATCCTTCATAAGCGAGGTGGATTTTTTAATGCTTTTGGATTGGCACACATGGTAACATGATTAATTTTTCCCAGAATGAATACAAAATGTTTTTGGGATTTGAATATCAGAATGCCCTTCATCCAATTGTTTTGTTGTTGTTTTTTATTAGAGTATTACAATGCTCTGCATCCAAAAGTTTTATATATACAGTGGTCCCCCCCTCCCCTCCGCAAATACAGGAATGATATATTTGAAGGTCGTAGTATGGTGCTGTAGGAAAAACACTGGACTTCTAACCACAAGGTCAGTGCTTAAAACTCAGAGGTCACTCCTCAGAGGCAACATACAGGGTCACTATGAATCAGACCTTGTGGTTAGAAGTCCAGTGCTTATCCAACAACATTAAAAGGGAAGCCCACAAATATTGTGCTATACTATACTTTCTCTAAAAAATCAGAATGAAGGGATTTCTGGTTGGTGGTGGCAGAGCAGAGTCAGGTAGGAGAGGCTCCGTTGGGGGAGAAGCTGAAAACCCAGAGACAAGGCTCTCATGATACTGCATCAGAGCTTTGGATCTAACATAAGGGTCTGGGCGTCAGTTTCCTGCAACCACAAGTGGAAAAATCACGGTATAAAGGAAAACACTGTGTTTTAGAAATTGGCATTGGACTCTCTCTGCAGCCATCCTGTCCAGGTGGAAGTCAGAGGGTGGGACTACAGACAGACCAGCACAGGGAATCTGCACTAAAAGTTTTTGTTGTTGTTGATGTCAGGTGCCATCGAGTCGGAACTGATTCATAGCAACCCCATGCACAGCAGAACGAAACAATGTCCGATCCTGGGCCAACCTCACTACTGCTGCCACACTTGAGTCCATCAATGATGCCACCTGGCCAATCCATCTCATTAGGGGTCTTCTTTTTCTCTGACCCTCCACCTTACCCAGCATAACATCCTTCTCCAACGATGTTTCCTCAGGACAATATGTCCAAAGTATGAGACACGAAGCTTAGCCAACCTGGCCTCCAAGGAGTGCTCTGGCTGCACTTCTTCCAAAACAGATCTATTGGTTCTTTTGGCAGTCCATGGCACTTTCAGTATTCTCCTCCAACACCACAACTCAAAGGCATCAATTCTTTTATGATCTTCCTTATTCACTGTCCAGCTTTCGCATCCATATGAGGCTATTGAAAACACAATGGCCTGGGTCAGGCGCACCCTAGTCCTCAAGCTGACATCTCTGCTCTTCAATACTTAAAAAAGTTCCTGTGCAGCAGATTTTCTCAATGCAATACGTCGTCTGATCTCTTGACTGCTGCTTCCACGAGTGTTGATAGTTGATCCAAGAAGAATGAAGTCCTTGACAACTTCAATCTTTTCTCCATTGATAAGAATGTTGTTTATTGGTCCAGTGGTGAGGATTTTTGTTTTCTTGACATTGAGATGTAATTCATATTGAAGGCTGTGCTCTTTAATCTTCATAAGTAAATGTTTCAAGTCCTCTTCACTTTCAGTGATCAAGGTTGTATCATCTGCATATTGCAGGTTGTTAATGAGTCTTCCTCCAATCCTGATGCAATATTTTTCTTCACAGAACCCAGCTTATCGTATTATTTGCTCAGCATACAGGCTGAATAAGTATGGTGAAAGAATACAACCCTGTCTCACACCTTTACCAATTTTAAAACATTCAGTGTTCCCATGTTCTGTTCAAACAACTGCCTCTTGGTCTAGGTACAGATTTCTCAGAAGTACAATTAAGTGTTCTGGAATACTCATACTTCTCAATGTTGTCCATAGCTTGTCATGATCCACACAATCAAAAGCCTTTGAGTAGTCAATAAAGCACAGACAAACATCCTTCTGGTATTTTGCACTAAAAGTAGCAATGCAATATTTGCAAAAGGTGTGGAGTGATTCTACATGTTTTTATTCCTCCTCATCCCTTTCATGCCTTCTTTATCCAGCCCAGATGCCTTCAGGCGGGTGGGTGCACACCCCCCAAAAAAGTCCAGCATTGAGACCACAGCTTTCCCACGACACAGAAAGAAAGAGCCCCATCAGTCCAAGGGCAAATCCTTTGGCTGCTGCTTTTGACTTCTGCATGTGGGTCCCAGCCCTAAAGTTAACTTGTGCTGGACAATTAACCCCTGACTACCAAGAAAGAAAGAAATTAAAAATATATATATTTGGCCTGACAGACAAACCAAATGAACAATCTGTAAAACCCCAACATAAAAAGATGCAACTATTTTCAAGAATTAAGCTGTGTACACACAGATACTTAACTGACCTTCAGAGACAAAATTAGTAAACAATCTTTCTCTCACTAACTTCTCAATATCTATCTGTGCACCTCTATGGTGGTGATTAGGGGAGGGGCCTGAGTGAGTGAACACTCCAACCCACTAATCGAGGCTTCTACAGTGCACACACACAATTTTATTTTTGTTTCAAAGTGGAGGTTCTTGCCTCTGCTTTTATACTGCTTCTACTTTTGGGTCTTTTGATCACACATTTTTCCTGGAGGTGGGAGCTTTTTCTCACTATGTTACCCAAGAAGAGAAAGCAATCATGGCCATATAGCCAAGCTACAAGCATACCCTGTAATATTCCACCACTGAGACAAGAGCCAATAATATCTGCTAAACATTACATGCAAAAAGGGAAGCCTATCTCCTGATCATATCCACCAGGAGACACCCAGTAAGCTTAATAACACAACAACAAATATCCATTTAAACATTTAAAAAAACACATAACTACTGGAAATGACAAACAAAAGATCTCAAACACAACAAATGATCTCAAAACATGTCCCAAATCAGAAAAGAGTAACTGAGACATATGAGCTGGAGACAGACAAAGGATCTCCAGAAGAGGAAGAGCAGGTTTTGCATTTAACTGAGAAAGAATTCAGAAGAATGACATGGAAGCAAATTCAAATGCTCCAAAAAGGGGTGGAGGAAAAC
>NW_006408626.1:4053778-4076360 GCF_000296735.1 Chrysochloris asiatica
GGATATCATGTTTGGTAAAGTGGAGGGTCAGAGGAAAGGAGGAAGACCCCCAATGAGATGGATTGGCCAAGTGGCAGCATCCATGGTCTCAAGTATGGCGACAATAGTGGGTTGGCCCAGGATTGGGCAGTGTTTTGTTCTGCTGTGCATTAGGTCGCTATGGGTTGGGGGGCGGGCCTATGGGGTGTATCCATTGGTTATTTGATGATACATGGGGGGGGATTGTAATCATTGTAATGGAATGAAATACGATAGGATGAATGTGAAGCTGAAGAAGGACAGAGGTAAATAATGATGTATGCACAACCTTGGAAAAACAGGGCTCTGGGATATAGGGATTGAGACATGGCTGGAATGGGCAAAAGGGGGGAAATAGTGTTAAGATGTTTGGCTGTCTTTTGAATCTTGGTTTCTCTGGCAAATCATTATAAAATAGACACTTGAGGGGGAGAAAAAGGAATAGCTAGAAATATCATCATAGAAAACTTGTAAGTCCATCTTCTGCGTATAACTGATTGGAATACTTAAAATGGGGCTACAATGAGCCCAGTGAAGGAGGCTTCCTGTGAAGCCTCTGCATTACATAAGACCATAGGTGGAATCCTGAATGGCATCCAGAATCTTCTGAGGTGGGAAATTTCCACTGGAAAGGACAAGCAGACCAGCCTGGAGTGGCTAGAACAGAAAATACTTCTTGAAAGAAAGACCGATAGGAAAAATACAAAACAACAGAGGCAGATCGACTGATTACTATAAGAACAAGCAAGTTGTTGGCCCAGGAGACATCAAGGCAAATGGTCAGGTCCCTTCAGGGCAAACCTCCTTCTAAGACTAATACTCAATGGGAATACATGCTTTGATTGTTGACCACATTTGTCATGGATAAGGGGAAGTGAGGGAAAAACAGCAATGAAGCTGCAAGCTAAGCCCTACAACGTTCAATAGACTCTTGTGAACACAGGTGGAGACCTGGTTGGCCAGCAGTGTGGCAAGACCTGGGGACTCATGGGACCAGAGTCAGTGACATAGCCACAGAAGACTAGAGCAGAGAGTGAAGCATTCAGCTGATAAGAAGAGAGGGCATATGCACAAGAACACCCACACTTGTAGATAATATCCACTTGACCTGGCTTCAATGACTGCATAATCAGAGATCAACTACAAGAAGAAAGAAGAGGGGGAAGAAGAGTAATCTGATACAATTTGATGAACTTGACCTACACCTATGGATGCAGTAGCTCAAAAGAGGGAACAAATCTTTACAGCAAGGATCAATCCCATCTCCTCCATACACAGAGTAGACTGGGATGGGCAACTAGGACATTGGTTACCTAAAATGGGGGGTGGGGTGGGGTTACAGAGGCAAGAAGTGACTGGCTTACAAGCTTTCAAAAGTTAACATCGAAACACAGGGCGTGGAGAAATGTAGAATCTCCACTGAGTAGTATCCAATCTGTCTAGGCATGACTTATGAAAGTAAATGCAGACAGGTCTCTTGTGATACAATAGTGAATAATTGTTATCAGGACTGATTGTGAGGGTTGGAAATGTAAAGATGGACGTTTTGTAGCAAAAGGAGGGGAGTGACTAACTTTGCAGTCTAGGAGCGGAGGTCCCTGGGACAATCAAGGGAGAAGAATGGAGAGCAGAAGGAACCCTAACTAGAGAAGCAGTGATGCTAGAGATGTAGGCAGAGACAATGACGTGGAAAGATGGAGCGTCTGGGGACTTTAGACCCAGAGAGTGAGAGAAGCTGTGTACTGATGACTGGGGGGCAGGCTTGCAGTGTATACCCGTTGGTTGATTGATGATGCATGGAGGGGATTGTAAGCATGGTAAGGAAACGATATAGGATAGGATAAATATAATGCTAATATTCTCCCATGTAAACTATCACATAATTCATAATAAAATATTTTTTAAAAAGTCAGAATGATAATGATTATGATTATAACGAGGAATATAAACTGTAGAGAAATATGCTGTGTTATTAAGTGCCATTGAGTCAGTACTGACTCATAATGACCCTGTATAGGGTTTCCAAAGAGCTTCTGTTGAGACTGAACCACCAACCTTGTGATTCAAACTGAACTTGAAGTCCAGCTCATTAACCCACAGCACCACAGCACCACAGCAGGACTAATATCTAGATTATAGAGACTCTGAAACTTTCCAAACAAAAATGAGAATTATTTTAGTCACTTCCTGTTCTGTCCATTCTCACCCTAGATTTTGAGGATGGCCAAACACAGAGCTCTCAACACTGGACAGATGATATTAACAATTCATTACTCACAAATGCTCATAGCACAGGAAGATAGAACCTAACAATGGAGAGCCTTGTGTGTGTTGAACTAGGATGCACAGTGAACAATCAAGTACTGTGGTAGGCAAATTCTGTAGTATCAAGAAAGCTGTTGCTGTTATTGCTGTTTAGTGCCTTTGAGTTAATTCCAACTCATAGGACCCTACACAGGTTTTCCAAGGAGTGGGTGATGAGCTTGAACTGTCGACTTTGTGCTTTGCTGTCTGGTATTTATCCTACCTCTCCAACCCAGGACACCATCAAGAGAGTGGGGTGCCCCTAATTCCCATGGGAGGATGTATTTTACATGATTGTTTCCTTCTATGGAAGGGAACTGAAACCCATTAGTATGCGATAAGCAGGGAGTGCACACAGTGTACTTGATAAGGAGGGTTGTTTGGCTAGACAACCTCATCTACAGAAGAAAAGTGTAGAGAGGAGCTTTGGTTAAATATCATTCAAGGTCCTCTGAGTGCCTCAAATGTTGATTTTAGACCTTATGTCTTAATTTTAGACCTTATATCTCATGGACATTTACTTATTTTAAATGTATTCTTAAATACTAACCCTAGAGATTTTGATTCAGTGATTTTGGATACAGATTCAATATATCTGTGCTTTCCAGGAGACCCTGGTAAAAGGGGTTTCATGCCACACTTTGAGACATGTAGTCTGGAAAGACTACACATCTCAGAAGTATTAGGGTCCTTGCCAAAACATAGACTGGCATATACAGCAATACAGAAGCCTAGTTCTCAAAATCAAATCACAACACCTGGACCAGACTCGAAGTTATGTCCCAAAGGTTGGTTAAAACTAAGTCTTTACTGTATTCAAGATCAAATAGGTCTCATGAATGGAATGGGACTGGCACTACAGACAAAAGTACAAGAGGTCCTGGCCAAGGAGGTAGGAGGCAGACAATTCCTTCCACTCAGTGATCTTCTTAATCCCACTCCATAAACACTCTATAGCAAGTAGAATATGGCTCTCTACTCAAATCAATCCAGACTTGAATGTGGGGAGGAATCATTCTCTCTCCTCTAATTTATTGGTATCAGCATTAACTTCATGAAAATTTTCTAAGATGTCAGTCAAGTAGGAAAGTGAAAGATAAGGAAAGAACAATCTATTACTGGAATGGATTTATGGGTAAATCTTTCTGGATTAATCAAGAAATTAGTTTCTTTTTTTAAAATTTTTTTCTTTATATTGTGAATTGATTGAATGTTTACAGAGCAGATCATCAGGTTTACATTCAACACATCATATATTTTGTTTCATTTCAATGATTGCATTCCCATCCGTGTAATAAAACTTATCCCACTTCCTCCCGGTGATTCTTGTTTGCATTCCACCTTCTTTCCCAACCCTTCCTCAGGTAAATATTGCCTTGAATTGTTGACCATTCCATTGTGCACATACCTCACTAGTATTGTTCCTCCATGTTTCTATCTACTACTTGGCTAAAAACCAAGCCACAAAGGTGAGTTCAATTCTACACCTGAAAGGTAACCAAGGGCCACAACATGAGGTTCCTCCAGTCTCTTTCTGACCAGTAAGCCTAGTCTTTCGTTTTTGTTTTTGTTTTTTTAATTTTGAGTTTTGTTCCACATTTTCTGTCACTCTATTCAGTACCTTTTTATGTGGTCCCTTGCAGAACAGTTAGTAGTAGTAGCCAGGCACCATCTAGTTCTGGTAAGCAGTTGACTTCCGCTGTGAAAATCAAACATCTGTGAGTAAACAGGATTTCTAAATTACCTAAAGGAATAAACAAAACTGTAACCAATATCAGTGCTTTCCAGTGTTCAGGAAGGTCATTAGGAGAGAATTTGAATTTAGCCCCTGGACATTCTTATGAATAGGTTTTGGGTGAGGTATAATGATCTGAGTTGTTAAATGGTGGTGGTTATATGCTGTGGAATCAGTTCTGACTCATAGCGACCCTGTACAGGGTTTCTGAGGTTGTAAATCTTTATAGGAGCAGAAAGCCTCACCTTTCTCCTGTGGAACATCTGGTAGTTTGAACTGCTGATCATGTGGTTCACATCCCAATTTGTAACCACTATGCTACCAGAGCTCCTTGTGTTGCTAAATAGTGTTCCAATTAATTGTCATGTGCCCATAGAGTTGTGAGCCACTGTAATAAAATATATTAGAAACTTAACATATACTTCAGTGCTGGTATTTATTTATCAAACATTTTTAGCTTGAAAATTATAATTAATTGTATGCTTTATATTACTACAGCCAAGTATACAATTTTGTCCATGAATCTTTGAATGCTGCTTAGTGATCTCAGACCTCCAATAATAATTTAAGTTATGAAGTTTTAGCTGGACTTCATCAACAATCATTAAGTTAGTGCTCTGTGGTTATATTGCTACTTCTGTTTCACCTAGTGATCTGTGGAAGGCAATTAGTGTGACTAAACTGTAAGCTACAAACATAGTTTTATGGGTTCAGAAAGGAAAAAGTCAAGGCCTATTTGAATGTAGAAAACAAGTACAGAGGATAAAAGACCTGGCGTTCTCAAAGCCCAGGTAAAGTTTAAATGTTAGCAAAGCACCAAACTGCAAAGTGTAGATTGTAGGATATGGCTGCTCTTCACTGACTGAAATGGTTAGGTTCCAAATTTATGTGCATTATGTGAAAACCAGTGTTATGTGAAATTGTATGATGTCCACATTAGATCAGAAAATCAAGGATGACTACATCATTATATAACTGATAAATTATATTATTCCATAATTACCAAATTACATCATTGCATAACAGCCAAATCACTGAGAATCATGATTCAGTCAAGTTGAAATGTAACCTTATCCATCACAGCCAGGGTTACTCTTGCCTAACAATTTAGTATTCATTACTGCCAGATATAGTTCACTAATGAGCAGCATAATTGAACAGCAGATTTTTTTTATGCTGTTTGTCATTGCTGTCTTCTATTGAGTCAGTTCCAACTCATAGAGACTCTGTATAGAGTTTGAACTGCTGACTTTGTGGTTACCAGTCCAGTGTTATCCTACAGAGCCACATGAGGAATCTCAAATTATATTGTTGTTAAGTGCTGTCAAATTGGTTCCAACTTATAGTGACCCTATATAAAGTTTCCAAGGAGTAGCGGTTGGGTTTGAACTACCAACCTTATAGTTAGCAGTCCAGTGCTTATCCTATAGCACCACACCAAGCTTCCTCTCAAAGTATAGGAATTACTAATAACCTACTAATGATGAACCTTAAAAAATAAAATAAAATAACTGATTCACTGATGACCTATATAATTGATGATATATCACAAATTGTTCTATTTAACTCTTCTCATATAAATTTATCAGGTTTTAAACGTATCAAAACTGTTCTGTGGATTATGGCAAAATTTCTTTTGAATACATAAATAATCTTCAATCCTGCATATTATCTATTATTTCAATCATTGTGTTGATGTAAGAGTGTCTGAAGAGACCATTTACACTGATACACAAATTAAATTAATAAACTATTTAACGTAGGAAGCAAGGTGGTTCTATAGGATAAATACCTTATTGTGAACCCCAAAACTGGTGGTTCAAGTTTACTAGCTGCTCTGAGAAAGAAAGATAAGACTATCTGTTCCCGCAAAGATTTGCAGCCTTAGAAACCCTATGCAGGGTTGTTATAAGTCAGAATCAACTCAATGGCATTAATAACAACAATGGACCTTAGTTTGTTGATGGACATGAACATCTTTTAGATTAAGTGCAGAGGGCACAGTGTGTTAAAATGTAATTGAGCTAGAACATTCTATAGTGTCTAATTCTATGTTCTTGCTTCTAAGGTTATTGAGAAAATACCCTTTGATGACATGCTATATAAGTGTTATAGATGAAGATTACTGAATTTGAAGATATAAGAGCTCAAATGGCATATGTCAATGGCTATATATCCCTTCAATTTCATTCAATGAAATCAGTTTCCTGCCTCATTTAAAGGATTTCAGGAGGAAGCACTGGAAAAACCTCTTTATAAAAAATAACAAAATGAAAACAGAGGAAGAAAATATTTGAATCCCTTTCCACACCAAGAAGCCTTTTAAGTCTTGAGCTAATAAGCAGAGTGAAACTACTAAAAAGTGAGGGTAAAAAAAAAAAAAAAAATTGGGGACTCCCTCTATGGCCTTAGAAGTAGACAGAAGTCCAAGGTAAAAGGTGTTTGTGATTTGATTTTAGATGTGCTAAATGACTCTTCTGATTAACTACAAAAAAAAAAAAAAAAAAAAAAGATTGACCTTGTCTTATTATTCCAAATATACCAAAGTTCTAAGGAAATCACTTATTTGTTAAACATGCATTATCAATGTAAAGAGGAATTTTATTAATCATTTGCACTTCAGTTTAATAAGATAACATGTACAAAGTACATACTTTATGCCAAGAACATCATTAAGACACAAAGAGTTACAAAAAGAGTAAGATATAGTACTTGCTTTCAAGAACTCACAGCTTAGTGGGAGAATCACATCCATTAGTGAGAAATCAAAATATGTAATGTGATTTGCTCTATAATAAAAGCACAGATTTTAATAAGAACAAAGAGAAAGTCAATAGAATCAGGAAAGATTTTTATAAGAACAGGTTTTCCTTCTTGAATGGAGGGGAAAATAATTACGTTCAGATAACAAAGACAGAAAGCCTTAAAATGTAAGATAATCATAGAAAGGGACAACAAATGGATTAAAATTATAATTGCCATCAGTAATGTGATCAATCATTTTGGGACAAATCCTAGGACATTTGGAGAATGACCTACTCATAAGTTCTTTTAAGTCCTATTAGTGTAGGTTTTCAAGAAGCTCTGGTAGTGTAACGGTTACGAATTGGGCTGCTAACCCAAGGTCGACAGTTTGAAACTACCTGCTGTTCCACAGGAGAAAGATGAGGCTTTCTGCTCCTATAAAGATTTGCAGCCTTGGAAACCCTGTGTAGGGTCACTATGAGTCGGAACCAACTCCATGGTACTTAACAACAACAACAGTACAGGTTTTCAGAGGATAATCCCTCAGAATTGGATCACTTATTTCTTCCTCCTATATGACCTTGATATATCCCACCTAAATTTAGAGACTAACTCAAAAACAGATTTGAAACACTGAACACTAATGACTGACCGAAGACCAGCAGATGACATCAAGAACAATGTATCTGAAGAAAGCGACAGGTCGTTAAAAAGAGAGGAAAGAAAGAAAAACCAAAGCAGATGTCAAGAAAGACTCTGAAACTTTCTCCTAAATGTAGAGGAGCTAAAGCAACAGAAAGAAATGATGAGGTTAAAAGAGCTGAAGTGAAAATTTCCAAGGGCAATCAAAGAAGACTAAGTCAACTGTTATAAAGAAATGTGATAAGATCTAGAGTTAGAAAACAAAAAGAGAACACACTCAGCATTTCTCAAGCTGAAAGAACTGAAGAAACAATTCAAATCTGGACTTGCAGTATTCTATGTGCAAAATACTAAATGACGCAGGAGGCAGCAAAAGAAGATGGAAGGAAAACTTAGAGTTACTGTACCAAAAAGAGCTGGCTGACATTCAACCTTTTCCAGAGGTGGTATATGATCAAGATCCAGTACTACTGAAGGAAAAAGTCTAAGCTGACTTTATCAAAACTCTAGGAATTGACAAAAAATATTTACAGAAATGTTTCAATAAACTGATGCAGCATTGGATGTTTGTTGTTGTTGTTAGGGGTCATTGAGTCAGTTCCAACCAATAGCAACCCTGTACAGCTGGAGAGTTTGAACAGCTTACCTTAAGGTTCAAACCAACTTTGCAGTCCAGCACATTAGTCCACAGCACCACACATTGGATGTACTTACTAGTTCATGCCATGAAACTTGGAAAACAGCTACTTAGCCAATTGACTGTAAGAGATCCATATTTATGCCCATTGTAAAGACAGATAACTCTAAATAATGTGTAAAGTACAGAAAAGTATCACTAATATAACATGCAAGTAAATTTTGCTGAATATAAAATGATTTCAGCAGCACATTGACAGGGAGCTCCCAGAAATTCAAACCCAATTTATAAGATGACATTGGAATAAGAGATATCGTCGCTAACATCAGAAGAATCTTGATTGAGAGCAGAAAATACCAAACACATGTTTGATTGTGTTTTACTGACTATTCAAAGGCATTTGCTACATGGATCATAAAAAACTATAACAAACAATGCATAGCATGCGGAGAACTTAATTATCCTCATATAGAACCTGTACACAGACCAACAGCCAATATTTAAATAGAAAGAAGTGATACATCATGGCTTAAAATCAAGAAAGCTATGTGTCAAGGTTGTGTCCTTTCAGAATATTTATTAAATCTGTATCCTGAGCAAACAATCCAATAAACTGACTATATGAAGAACTTGGATTAGGATTGAGAAAGGTTTATTAACAACCTGAGAGATGCAGATAACACCACCTTGCTTGCTAGAAGGGAAGAGGACTTGAGGCACTTCCTGATGGAGATCAAAGAACACAGCCTTCATAAAGAAAATGAAAATCCTCACAACTGAACCAATGTTGTTGTTAAGTGGTTAAGTGCTGTCAAGTCGGTTTCAATCCATAGCAATCCTATATAGGGTTTCTGAGGAGCAGCTAATAAGCTTGACGTGCCAACCTTGCAGTCCAGAACATTAAACCACAGTGCCACACCAGGACTACCTTGGACCAATAAACAATACTAAAAATAAATAGAGAAAACATTTAAATTGTCAAGGATGTCATTTTATTTGGATCCACAATCAGTGCTCATGGAAACATCAGTCAAGAAATCAAAAGGTAAATTGCATTGAGAAAATCTGTTGCTAAAAGCCCATTTAAAGTTTTAAAGAGTAAAGATATCAGTTTGAGGACCAAAGTTTTTCTATTCCAAGACATGGCACGTTCTGTTGTCTCATATGGAAAGCTGGACAGTGAATAAAGAAGACTGGAGAATTGATGCATTCAAATTGTGGTGCTGGCAAAGAACACTGAAAATATCATGGACTGCCAAGAGACAAACAAATCTGTACATTTGTAAAGGTACGTTTAGAAAGTCCCTTGGAAGCTATGATGTTATTGTTGTTGTTATGTGCCATGGAGTTGGTTCCGACTCATAGTGACCCTGGAAACTATGATAGTACAACAGAAATACCACAAGATGACCTCGACAACTAGAAATCCATTCTTCCACAATCTATGAGACCAGAAGTCCAAATTCAGAGTGTCAGCTCTAAGAGAACACTATCTCTTTATAGGCTCTAGGAAATGTTCCTTGTGTTCTCTCAGGATCTGCAGGCCCAGGACTCCTGGTAGATCTCCATACATCCTGGAATCAGTATTCTCCTGGATCAAGGAGCTTCACAGTGTAGGGGCCCCGGGTCCAGAGGATGACCTTAATTCCTGGCTCTGCCATCCAGGTTGTAGTAGATTCCTCCCTCCCTGACCACCTCTCTCTCCCTCTATATCTCCAAAGAGATTGGCTCAAGACATAGCTCAATCCTGTTGATTACGTCTGAGTGTATCAACATTATAGAAGTGAGGATTTACAACAAATCAGGGCTCGTAACATGAGATCATATAATGAGGCTGAGTTATTGGATCAGATCTCATCATGTAGATGATAACTACATCTTAACTGCTAAACCACTGAGAATCCTGGCCCCATTAAATAGACACAAAACCATAATTATTAATGATAGCAAGACTTCATCTCATGGGCTCTGGAAATGTTTTCTGGAGGGAACAGTCCCTGGAAAAAGACATCATGCTTGGTAAAGTAGTTGTTGTTGTTGTTAAGTGTTGTTGAGTCAATTCTGACTTACAGCAACCCAATATAGAGTTTGTGAGGAGCAGCTGGTGGGTTTGAACTGCCAACCTTGTGGTTCACAGTCTACAGCACCAGACCAGGAGTCCCTGGTAAAGTAGAGGGTCGTCAAAAAAGAGGAAGGCATATTATGAGATTAACTGATACAGTGGCTGCAACAATATGTTCAAATAGCAATAATTGTGAGGATGACTCAGGACTGGGCTGTGTTTTATTCTGTGCGTAGGATTGCTATGGTCAGAACAGACTCAACAGCACCTAATGATAATAACTAACATTACTGCAGCCTCATCATCTGCAGAATTAAACAACGACTACTAACAACAATAACAACATGTATATATTATATATTATATATTATATATTATATATTATATATTATATATATATATATTCAGCAGTTCTGATGTGGTGCCATACTGTAAGCACTAGACCTTAAGGTCAGTTTGAACCGCAAGGTTGGTGGTTGAAACTAACCAAATGCTCTTCAGAAACCCTAAACAGGGTCTTTATGAGTCAGAACCAACTCGATGGCACTTAACAACAACAACGTCAATATAAGTATTCTAAGAGGAGAGTGGAGAAACTGGACTTGTTCTCCTACAAACTGATAATCTTAGTTGGACTGAAGAAACCCAACAGGACATTTGACTGTCAAGGTACAGAAAAGAGTATAACACCATTCTGATTTTCGTAACATAAGGGATTGACTCTATGTTCTTTGCATAGTTTCACATGCTCAGACATACCCCTTCCCCCACTTTTTTTGTCTACCAGATACCTAGTGTCAGAGCAGGAAAATAATATTCACAAATCTAAAAGCAATATGCTAATAAACATACTTTGTATATTTTTCTTGACTATCTTAGAAGACTATGTTTAGAATGACTTGCAGTTATTTTTCATTTGAAACTATTCTTTACATCAGGTCATAGTAACTGACATTATTTCTGTTTGAACAACGGGTCAAATTGTTATCATGGACTAGCTGAGATCACATGGAACTTTTCTTGGCTGACCGAAATCCAAGTCTTATGACATACAATCTTTTATAATGATTTCTTTGCTGACTTGCCATAGTTTTATACCTCTATGCCTTTCTATTTCACATATAATTTTTCTTGAATATAGAAAGAAAGCTCCAGAGGATTTTCCTTGTTCTCTACTGCTTCAAGAAAATAGAATTTTAAAATACCCAGTTTGTCCAATAAAGAGATATGAGTAACTTACAAACAGTTACAGCTCTTCTAAACATTCCAGCAGTGTAGTTTTTATTTGCTTTCAAGTTTAAAAAAAAATTGCAGAGCAAATAGAACTCACATTCATCTGAGGTAAAACATTTCATTATATTTTATTATCCCCAAATCAATTCCTAAAGCAATGTGTGAATTAAAATGTTTTATCCAGCATTTTCTAGAAACCAATTTAAAATTGTACAACTTATAACAAATTGCCAGAAATACTGCAAGCAGCCATTAATTTACTTCAAACCAATTAAACTCTACATTAATACATGCAGTAATATGCATGCACTTGTTCCTAATTTCCTTTTGCAATTAAGCATGAATACAAAGAATGTTAAGTCTCTTGCTTGAGTTTTCCCATTTCCTCTCTGGCCCCTACTACCTACCAAATAGTGAAAGTCACTTTGCCCAGTATCAACTTTCTTTTCCCAGTTTTAGGAAAAAAATTATTTTAAATATTCAGATATAACATGTGGTGAGATTCTGAGCATTCAGAAATCACCTCATACTTAGGAGACATTCCATCTTCAATTTGGGGAGGAATTCCCAGAAAGCTAATGGAAAGTATGCCCAAAGTTAATTTCAACAGTATAGGGGAAAAATGCAAGTTTATAGTCAAAATGTGCAAATATCCCATGCTTACCTTTATATATTCAATTACATATAGAAATTGATCTTCAATACAGGGTATTTTATTAGAATTGTTTTCCAAAAATATACCTTTGATGATTGTCATAACTGTAAATGTAGAAGAGATATAACTAAAAGGGAGGAGCAGTCAATGTGTCATTTCAGGAACAAATAATCTTTGGACCATCAAGAAGGAAGAGCATGAGAAGATTGAGGGATCCTAACCAGAAAAGTGGCAACACTAGAAATGGTGGCAAAGGCCATGGCACAGAGAGACAGAGCAGCAGAGGACGATAGGCCCATGGACTGAGAAAGGCAAAGTGCCTGCAGACAGGCGGCAGCTGGCAAAATGTGCTCTTTAATCTTTAAACCAATATATAGTTTCAGTGTAGTATGTGTGCATCAAGAAAGGTGGGAATGGCGCGCTGTACTAGAGGGAAATAGTGATAGCTGATGGTGCATGGAGGGGATCGCAATGATTCGTTGAATGCAAAACATCTCAGTGTTTGATTGAATGTAAAACTGATGATCTGCCCTGTAGACCTTCACTCAATTCACAATAAAAACGTTAACAATTTATATATACACATACCTTTGAAATTGTTTCAAACATAAAAATATTTAACCAATTATGAATGAGTTATCAAATCTATCTTTAATTTCTAAATACCTATTTAAAATTTGCATTGTGGTTAAAAAAAGTAAGAATATTAAAATTCCTATAAGAATCAACCAATTTGAGAAAAAAAATTATCTCAAGGAAATCTCAGATATCTTGTAAAGGGAAAGAGAACTAATGGTATTGAACTATTATGTCCTAGGCTCTTCAATGGATTTGCTTATTTCATTATGCAATAAAATATTTTTTAATCTAGCTTTTAAGAAAATGGATATTCAGAGAGGTTCTACAATTTGCCATCGTCACACAGCTATGGCAGAATTGGAATTCTAACCTAATTCTAATCACAAGTCCATGTTTTGTATACATTGTGAACCTTCTCCCTAATGGAAACTCTTGCCATTTAGTGGATCATCTGTCTGGCACAGATGAACATCTCAGCACTCAACAACTCAGTTGTTGTCAGATACCATCGAGTCAGAACCGACTCATAGCGACCCCATACACAGCAGAACAAAACAATGTCCAATCCTGGGCCAACCTCACTACCACCGCCACACTCAGTACAAATACTTTGTTTTGGTTTCACTTGACATTGTTTCAGAATCATCTGTGTTTTCATATATGCTCTAAAATGCTATATGTTGACTCCCTTCTAATGTTTTCTTTTCTTGCTATTCTTTTTCATCATTTTCCTAGAACTGTATATCTTAATTTCTTCCACATTCTTTTTGTCATAGATTGGGCACAATTAAAATATCCATTCATTTAGAACTTTATGCAGTTGAATTATTTCTGTAAGGGATATTCTTGATTGTAAAATTCATGGAGCCCTTGCCACAAGCTGCCTCAATTTTTTTTCCAGCAATGCATTAATTGAAAATGAAATATTGCTAATTTTGAAAGGAGACATTGTAAACACTGACAATCCAAAAGGAGCAAAGAGCATCAAATTTCAATCATTTGTCACTTTTAAGTGTTGTGAGTTGACCTTGAGAGAGGTGGTGACTCAATTTTTCCACTCCCCTAAATTATATTACATCCCAATGCACTAAAATGGCCATTCATTTTTAATATTATCTCTCCTTAGTGAAGGGTCTAATGAATCTTCCATTACATATTTTTGTGACATTGAAATCCCAGAAATGCTGAGAAGATATTTGGACATCTGGAATGAATGATGAAAATGTTTAAAAATTGCTGAATTCCTGGGAAATATTATGTACTAGTAGAAATAGGAATAATTATTAAATTGTCTACAACATCATTGCTAATCATAGTAACAATTATTTATGTCTATACAGAGTGACAATTGTACTGAGGGATAAGCACTGGACTGCTAACTACAAGGTTGGTGCTTCTTGCCTACCAGTTGCTCTGTGGGAGAAAGCTGAAGCTTTGTAATGCTGCTAAGATTTACAGTCTAGGAAATCCTATGCCCTATGCAGGGTCTCTATGAGCTGTAACCAACTCAACAGCATCTAACAACAAAAACAACATCTGTACAATGCATTTCTGTATAGGCAACATTTTCCCATATATTTGATTCCTGGGAGGAAAGTGCAATATACTGTCAGGCACTCAGAGATCACATATCAGGAATAATGGTAATGCCTCAGACCATTGAAATAAAAAGACATAATCACAGTAAAAGTGAACTGTTAATCCCAAAGAAGGTGAGTTAATAAAAAATATATAACAAGTGTCAGATTATAAACCCACTGCCACTAAGTGGCTTCAGACTCATAGCAACCCTATAAAGGGTTTCAGAGGCTGTAAATCTTTACCAGAGCAGAAATCTTCATATTTCTCCTGAGAAGTAGCTGATGGGTTTAAATCACGACCTTGTGGTTTTCAGTCCAGTGTTTAGCTTACAGTGTCACCAAGCCTTCTTGTCAGATTATAAAGGAAAGTTAATATTTAAAAAGATGAGATGTAATATTTCATACTTGAGTGATCAAGACAATTAATATTGCTGAGATATTAAAAATACTTTTCATAAATCTCATATAGGATGCACATCCCAGGAAATTAATCTTTAGTATTATCCTGGCCCTTTTCTTTTTTTCCCACTATCATCTCAGTATATCTGATCTAGTCATTTTGGGATCATCCTGAAAGATTTCCTTTGGAAGACCAGTAAAGTGTTGGAGTTCCAGAGTCCTTTGGCCACCTCTGAAAGTAGACCCTTCTAACACGCCAACAGTAGGGAGTCATAACCATTGACCATCTCTGAACATACAACAAAAGATTTTTCGGGCATTAATGCCAACTATGTTTCAGTATGTTGTTCACTTGAGAGTAGAAAATACCAAACTTCAAGAATGGAGGCTAAAAGGAACTATTGATCCAGGCAGACAACTAAGTGCATCCATTCATTCAACAAATAATTATTGAACACTTACACAGTATCTGACACTGGATATTATTAAAAATTATTGAGAAATGAAGGAAAACGTAACTTTGATTTTTGAATTCTGCCAGAAGAAATTTATATATGATGTGGTGATGTAGGATAAGCACTAGACTGTGCACTGTAAGGTTGGTTTGAACTGTAAAGTCAGCAGTTCAAACTCACCAGCTGTTCCTCAAAAACCCTATACAGGGTTGCTATGAATCTGAATTGACTGGATGGCATTTAATAGTGACAATAGCATACACAGTACAGAGAAAAAATAATTTATCTCAACTTTCTTATTGTGAATAGCAAGTAACAGGATACTCTTCTTGATCTTAAGTATGTCAACTTTCAACTCACAGTAACTTCATGTGACAGAGTGGGATTAAACCACAGGGTTTCCTAGACTGTAATCTGTATTTTCAGTCACCCCATATGTATGTGAAAGCTGTACAATGAATAAGGAAGAATATAAATTACTCAATCATTTTGTATATTTTTGTCTCACCTCACTAGAATTAAAACTCTATGAGAGTAGATATTTATATGCTTTATTAATTACTGAATATCTAATTAAAACAGAACCTAAGATATAGTATTTATTAATAAATAAAATAGCTATCACATTAGGATTATTATGGTTATATAAGGATGGAATTTACTATTCTACTACATCTTCCTACTGGACCTATTCTATGCCCCATTTCGTAACATAAATTGTCTAATTACTTGTCATCACAACACTTTCAAAATATTTTATCCCTCCAGAGAATAAATTAAGGACAAATAACGTGACCCAAATTACTTTGCATTCTGAAGTAATTTTGGCTTTTGCTCTTTTGTTCCTCTTATTTGAACCACCCAGTTTTGAAAAAAGAAAACCCAACAAGAATTGACACATTTGAATTATGATTTGAGCAAAGAATATTTGAATATACTTTAGACTGTCAGAAGAATGAGCAAATCTGTCTTGGAAGAAACATAGCCTGAATGCTTCTTAGAATGTCTTGTGTACTATGGACATGTTATCAGAAGAAACATTATTCTTTGTAAATTAGAGGGTCTGGGAAAAAGGATCCTCACTGAGATGGACTGACACAGGTACTTCAATGAGGGGTTCAGACATAGCAACAATTGTGAGGATGGTGTAGGACTGGGCTATGTTTCGTTCTCTTGTACACAGGATTACTATGAGTCAGAACTTATTCCAGGGCACTTAACACACTTCTCAGGAGCAGATGGCATGTCTTTTCTCCTGCAGAGGTGCTGAGTGGGTTTCTACCAGCAACCTACATGAATTGGCCACAAAAAGTTAAGAAACTTAGTCAAGATCAATTGATTTTACCCAAGGATCTACTGAAGATAATTTTCAATATTTGCCTATTGACATTATTCAAATCTCTTCTCAGAAAGAGACTGAGAAATCTCCCTTTATATAAATAGTTTTCATTGTCTTTCTTATTGTTATTTTGCTACAAGACTGAAAATTCTTCACCATATTTATTTTGTAACAAAATGAACTGTCATAACTGGGTAAACATCTGCAGCCCTTCACAAAGAACTACAATGGTTCTAAAATGAAAAAGTACTAAATTTGCTGTTCAATATGATAGTAAAATATTTAATCACTGGTATACTTTCTGAAGGATGACAGTTTGAATTCCCCAGAGATACCTGGGAAAACATGCCTGGTGATCTGTTTCCAAAATGTCAAAACCTTGGAAAGTATGGAGCAGTTCTACTCTGGACATATGGGGTTACCATGAGTTGGAATTGACTTAAAGGCAGCTCACAGCAACAGCAACCACAACATATGGTTGTGGAAGATATGGTTGATTGATTTAAGTCTAAATTACATTAAATAGCCATTTTGTTCTTCAGTTTCACTAGCCATACTTCAAATGTTCAATAGTGACATGGAACCAGTGGCTGCCATATTCATCAATATAGATATACAACATTTCCATCATTGAAGGAAACTGTATTTCAAAGTGCTATATCAAAGCAATGAACTGACCATATTTACACAAAAGAACAGTATGTGTGCTACATTACTTTACCAACTGTGTGCTTTCCCACTTAAGTATTTTCATGAGCACACTGCCAATTTTCAAAGCACTCTTATAAAAATACCTCAGGAGAGTAGGGCATGGTTGGCAAAAAGTTATTTAAGTAAAAATATTGTTCTTCCCATAAAGCATAGTAAAGAAAGAATTAAATTTCAAAATGAATTTTTTCAATCTGTTCTGACGAGTAATAAGATATCTACATGTTGTTGTTGTTAAGCACCGTCGAGTCAGTTCTGACCCATAGCGACTCTGTATAGGGCTTCTGAGGAGCAGCTGGTGAGCTTGAACCGCCAACCTTGCAGTTCAAATGGCTTTGCAGTCTGGCGCATTAACCCACAGTGCCACACCAGGACTCCAAGATATCTACATAAGGACATTCAAAAAGATTTTACTGAGAATCAGTATAAGAATGCAATCATCTTGGTTTCTCCTTCTTCCCTACTTGCAATACTAAAAGAGAAAATAGTATTCTTTGAATGCCTCAGATGCTCAAATCCTTTTTCTCCATATGAACACAACTGACAGTTTTTTCACAAGTCCCATGAACTGGTTTATGTAGACTAGCATTAATATCATTATAGAACTCATTCTATTACACATAGGTTAAAAATACAACAAATAAACAAGATGAACTAAAGAAAACACAAATGAATTTTAGGAAGGAAAAGTGATTTCCAAGTGGGTATTCAGACAAAGAATCACAAAAGAAAAGACAACCGTTTTTTATTATAAATATTAAATTGTGCAAATCCTCTTTGCAATATTAGTGAATTTGGGGGGAAATACATAGAAGCATGAACATACTGTTGTTGTCAGGTGCCATTGAGTTGGAACTGACTCATAGCGACCCTATGCATAGCAGAACGAAACAATGTCCGATCCTGGGCCAACCTCACTACCGCTGCCACACTTGAGTCCATCAATGATGCCACCTGGCCAATCCATCTCGTTAGGGGTCTTCCTCTTTTTCTCTGACCCTCCACCTTACCCAGCATGACATCCTTCTCCAACGATGTTTCCTTCGGACAATATGTCCAAAGTAGGAGAGACGAAGCTTAGCCATCTTGGCCTCTAAGGAGCACTTTGGCTGCACTTCTTCCAAAACAGATCTATTGGTTCTTTTGGCAGTCCATGGCACTTTCAGCATTCTCCTCCAACACCACAACTCAAAGGCATCAATTCTTCGATCTTCCTTATTCACTGTCCAGCTTTCGCATCCATGTGAGGCTATTGAAAACACAATGGCCTGGGTCAGGCGCACCCTAGTCCTCAAGCTGACATCTCTGCTCTTCAATACTTAAAAAAGTTCCTGTGCAGCAGATTTTCCCAATGCAATACATCGTCTGATCTCTTGACTGCTGCTTCCGCGAGTGTTGATAGTTGGTCCAAGAAGAATGAAGTCCTTGACAACTTCAATCTTTTCTCCATTGATACGAATGTTATTTACTGCTCCAGTGGTGAGGATTTTTGTTTTCTTGACATTGAGATGTAAACCATATCGAAGGCTGTGCTCTTTTTAACTATAATAGTGAACATTTTAAAACAGCTAAAATGGCCATAAATATAAAAAGCAACTATTATTCTACACGAAATAAAATAGCCATTTTAGAAAGTGATATTATGTAGAACGTCCATGGTGGTAGTGGTGGAGTGACTACAGCATTGGTTCTGACTCAGTGGGACCCTGCATAGGGTTTCTGAGGCTGTAAATCTTTATAAGAGCAGAAGAAAGACTCATCTTTCTCCCACAGAATGACTGGTAGTTTTGCACTGCTGAGCTTAAGGTTAGCAGCCCAGCTTGTAACCACTATATTACCAGAGCTCCCGATAAAATATCAATAATAACTGAAAATACAAGATTTTCAGTAGGAACTGTGTGACTTTGTATAAAGGAAATAAAAAATATGCTTGTACACATATGTAAAAAGAAAAAAATGAAAAGCTAAACACTAAGATGCTAATATTGACAACTTTCGGTCAATAGTCTGTCTTTCTCTCCTCCCTTTCCTATCTTTAATTTTTTTCTGCACAGATTCCTAGTGTGGTGCTGTGTGTTAATGCACCAGACTGCAAAACCATTTGAAATGCAAGGTCAGCAGTTCAAGCTCACCAACTGCTCCTTAGAAACCCTATACAGGGTTGCTATGGGTTAGAATCGACTTGATGGTACTTAACAACAACAACAAATATGTATTACTATCATAATAGACAATGTACAAAGTGCTTTTTAAATTAAAAAAACAATAGCAAAGGTACTTTATCTACTTGGATGCAACTACAATATAAAATTCTAGAGGAAGAAAGAAAAGGAAAAAGAGTGCAATCCACTACAATTTGATGAACTTGACCTATACTTATGTATGTAGTAGCTTAAAAGAGGAGACAAATCTTTACAGCAAGGATCATTCCCACCCCCTCTGTACACAGGGCTGACAGGGATGGGCAACTTAGATATGGGCTATTCAAAATGGGGCTTGGGGTATGGCAACAAAGGCATGAAGTGACTGGCTTACAAATTTTCAAGAGGTGCGGGGGTGGGTAGAAGCTCCACCGAGGAGTATCCAACCTGCATAGATGGGATCGGTGAAAGGAGATAGGGATAAGTCTCTTGTGATTCAATAGTAAATAATTGCTATCAGGACTGATTGTGAATGTTGTAAATGTAAAGGTAGATGTTTTGTAACAAAAGGAAGGGAGTGGCTGATCTTGTATTCTAGGAGAACCCTGGGGCCATCAAAGGAGAAGAGTAGGAGTGTGGGACCCTATCAAGAGAAGCAATGACACCAGAGGTGGAGACAGAGATTATGATGTGGAGAGATGCAGCAGCTGGAGACTCTAGATTCAAGGAGAGAGAGGGGCTGTGTGCTGGTGGCTGGGAGCTGGCATGCAGGGTATACCCTTTCGTTGTTTGAAAGGTTATATATTCCTGAGTACTTCAGTGTACATCCAAAAAAATCCCAGAGTGAATGGAAGCAAATGCTGTTGAATTATGATGAATGGGGGGGATTGAAATCATCACAATGAAATGAAATACAATAGAATGAATGTAAAGTTGATGCTCTCCCACGTAAACTATCACTCAATTCACAATAAAAACTAATTTAAAAAAATTCAGTTAACAAATAAATGAATGAAGGTAAACAGAGATAAATGTAACTAACTTGCACTTCACCTTCCAATTAGGAGAAGAAATAAGAAGGAGTTGTTGTTAAGTGCCGTTGAGTTGGTTCCAACCCATAGTGAACCTGTGTAGGGGTTTCCTAGGAGCCTAAGCAAATTTAAACCAAAAAAAAAAAAAAAAAATTTTTTTTTAACTTCCTATGTAAACAGGAAGGAAAGGAGAAGATAAAGGTAATTCTCTCATTATTGGAAATTGGAATTTGCTATCTTGCTACATAATTGCTCATAACGCACAGCTGAAGTTGGCTACATTTCCTTGGCAGAGAAATAAAATTTTGATTCAAATTTTTAAAAACGTAACTAACTTTTCCAATACACTTAAATTTGCTTACCTTATTTCCATATTTGAGGTGTTGTTGTCGTTGAGTGCCGGCAAGTCAGTTCTGACCCATAGTAACCCTGTATAAGGTTTCCAAGTTGCAGCTAGTGACTTAAGAAAAATATTTGATTTTTATATTGATGGTGGGGAGTGGAAGTTTCTCTGTCTGTTTGTCATACTGTGGTAGTTTGTGTGTTGTATGGTCTGGAAGCTATGCCATGGGTATTTTAAATGCCAGTATGGTCACTCACAGTGGACAAATTTCAGCTGAGTTTCCAGTTGAAGACAGATTAGGAAATAGGAGAGATGGACTACTACTGAATATTTAGTCACTAAAAACCTTATGAATAGCAGTGGAACACTGTTAGGATCAGATTATTGAACACTGAACTATGATGAAGAGCATCAGAATATTGTCAGATATAATGCCAAAAGATGAGACCCTCAGGTTGAAAGGCACTCAAAATGCTACTGGGGCAGAGCTGCCTCCTCAAAGTAGAGTTGATCATGATGATGCAAATGGGACTAACGCTTCAGGACCCACATTTGCTGATGGGGTACAAATTAAAATGACTACAAACAGCAGTAAAAATCTATTAATAGTCAGAATATGGAATGTATGAATTATAAATCTAGGAAAATTAGATCCTGTCAAAAATGAAATGGGATGTACAAACATCAGTATGCTAGGCATTACTGAGCTCAAATGGATTGCTATTGGCCATTTTGAATCTAACAATCACATGGTTTACTATGCCAGAAATGACAAATTGAAGAGGAACGGCATCACATTCACCATCAAAAAGAACATATCAAGATCTGTGATGAAGTGCAAAGCTGTCTGTAATAGGATAATATCCATACAAAAATCTTCACCACTGGACGAATACACAAGAATGGTGAAAAAATTCAAGGTGTCAAAGACTTTATTTTGCTCAGACCAGCCATCAACACTTATGGACACAGCAGTCAAGCAATCAAATGATGTGTTACACTGTGAACATTTGCTGCATAAGACCTCTTTAAAATGTTCAAGAGCAAAGATGTCAGTTTGAGGACTAAGGCATGCCTGACCTAAGCCATGGTATTTTTAATAACCTCATATGCATAGAAAAGTTGAACAGAGAATAAGGAAGACCATAGAAGAATTGGTACATTTGAGATATGGTGTTGGAAGAGAATATTGAATGTATCATATGTAGCCAAAAGAACAAATTGATCTGTGTTGGAAGTACAGTCAGAGTGCTCCTTGGAAGCCAGGATGGCTAGACTTCATCTCTCATAACTTGGACATATTTTCAGGAGGGACTAGTCACTAGAGAAGAATATCATGTTTTGTAAAATGGAGTGTTTGATTTAAAAAAAAAAAAAGGAAGATCCCCAGTAAGATGGACTGACACCGTGGCAGCAGCAATGGGTTCAAAGGTAGCAATGATTGTGAGGTTGGCCCAGGACTGGGCAGTGTTTTATTCTGTTGTGCACAGGGTCACTGTGAGTTGGTACTGACTCAATGGTACCTAACAACAAAAACAACCTTATTCCCGTATTTGGGGGGTTGCTGTTGTTGTAAATGCCATTGAGTTGGTTTTGACACAGATTCCCTGTATAGGTTTTGTGAGGAGTGGCTCGTGAGTGTGAACCACTGAACTTGTGGATCAAACTGACCTTGATGACCTGTGATTTATCCCATACCACCACACCCCACCAGGACACTTCTCTCTCTCTCTATGTATATGTATATATACATATACATATAATATATAAGGAGCTCTGGTAGGGTAGTCGTTATGAGTCAGGCTTCAACCTCAAGGTCAGCAGTTTGAAACTACCCGCTGTTCCATGGAAGAAAGATGAGGCTTTCTGCTCCCATAAAGATTTACAGCCTTGGAAATCCTATACAGAGTAGCTATGAGTTGGAACTGACTCCACGGCACACCACCACCACTATATACATACATATACATATATAT
>NW_006408626.1:4076470-4100797 GCF_000296735.1 Chrysochloris asiatica
GAAAGGTCGAGCTTAAATATCAATAATACTAAACAAATTATTCTACATTTCTATTTAATCTGATGACCCCCTTTTCTGCACTCTATTTTTTTTCTTTTTTAATATTTACTGTTCAAATTACAGGCAATAAGTTAATTTTCTCGAGAATAGTCTCTTAAACAAATTGAAAATTGTAACTTTCTCTTCCCTTTCCCTTTGACCTTAATAACATCAGGTTCCTATGATGACTACAGATAGGGGAGGGAAGAAAAGAGAATAGATAAAGGGGGTGGTGAAGGGAGGGAAAGTTCTAAACCATTTCAGTGGAGTAAAGATCAATTTCATTTTAATATAATTTTTAATGGTTGCTCAAACTCCTGTGATGCACCCACACAAAAGGCTTCAGTTAATGTGTGTATATTTTGAGCAGTTCCCCTCTTCGACCCTCCAGTTTAATTTCCGTCCTTCAAATGAGATGAATGGAGCGTGAAGCAGGTCATATCTCAATGTTGACACATGGGTTGCAGATAGAACTCACAGCCTGGAGAAGCAGCCAGTTTGGAGATTAAATCAAAGCAGCTCTGAATAGATGGGAGGTCAGCCAGGGCCAGCTTTGACATTTGATAGGACCTTGTGATCAATCAGACCTTTCTTCACTCTTTCAGGCTTCCTTATGACAGTAGCCCTAAAAACAGATGGGGTATGTTTCAAAGTGCAGGAGAAGCACTAGATTGAAAAGGAGATAGGTGTCAATATTATCAAAGGGACAAGTTATTTGAAGCAGCCTGCAAATCAGAAGACCTTATTATGCTCAAATTGCTATGTTAAAGTTTGTCTTTCATGATGTGAAATTAGAAGCTCTGTAATGGTGACATACTTAATTGTTAAAATGCTTCCTAAAATTCCCTACATTGAACTGTAAACTGTGAACAGATTTTGCTATCACAGATGAAATGTTAGTCAATAGTTATCACTCTATGAATAAGTTATGTTTTCCAGCAAAGCCAAGCTTAACTTTTGCTCTGTTTCTTTGTTTGTCTTCTGGGGAACACAAAAGAAACCCCAAGACATGATGACCTTTGGAAGAGAACAATCAAGAGCTGTGAATGCACAGTACACACTGGGTAGGGACCTGAGCGGGCTTTCAGGAAATCCCAGTCACATCGCCAAGAGGGTCATGAAAAATGAACGGCCCCAGAGCAGCACTATGACAGACTGCTTTATTGAGTGGTAATGGGCCATCTCTAGGATGAAAGGCCATGTATTTATAACTGTGCAGGCTACCAGGCATCACACCATTCATTATGCCTGCCTGATTTAAAGGGAGATGCTTTCACAAGAGGGACATGGAAGCAAATTATTTCCAGGAATATCTCAGCCCTCTTGTTTCCTTCACCTTCCTCTCAGTCGTGCCCACCCCCATCTCCACCATATAGACAAGCTCTCGTATTCACAAAAGTAGTGCAACCTCTGAATTTTTCCCATCATAGAGGATTTCATACTCAGCATTGATCTTCTCCAATTTATATTCGGAATTGTGCAGTTGAAATGTGAGAGCCTGGTGTTTTAGATGTAACAACAACAAAAAAATCAGTTGCTATCAAGTTGTGCCTAATCAAGGTAACCCCATAGGTTGTTGTTGTTAAGTGCCATCGAGTCGGTTCCGACCCATAGTGACCCTGTACAGTGTTTCCGAGGGTGTAAATCTTTACGGGAGTAGAAAGCCTCATCTTTCTCCCGCGGAGCGGCTGGTAGTTTCAAACCGCTGACCTTAAGGTTCGCAGCCCGATTCGTAACCACTACGCTGCCAGACCCCATAGATATCAGGGTAGAATCGTGCTTCACAGTGTTTTCATGGTTGTGACCCTTGGAAATCTCCAGGGCTTTCTTCTTAGGCACCTCTGAGAGTTCAAACCTCCAACCTTTCAGTTACTAGTCTAAATCAAAAGCTTTACTATTGTGTCACTCAGAGAGACTCCTATTATAATGTAAGGAGGGTGGGGGAGATAGAACTGGCTCACACCTGTCTCATTCTTTATGAAGCTTCTCACTCTGACCTTTAGACAACAACTGGTTCATTTGCAAAATGAGTTTCTGTAATTAGATTCTTGGTTGATGTGGACTCCATCTTCCCAGAGAAGGAGGCATTTGAATCACATTTTGTTCCTCGACTTCACTGTTCTGCCATCTGTTTGTAAGTAATCTACATAATCTGGCCTATTTTTAATAAGAAATTAAGCAAACCATTGCCCCAAATTTTCTCAAAGTTGCATTTTAGTTTTAATATTTTATGATGCCTTGAAATTCTAATAAGAGAGACATATAAAACAAAGGAAAATTCCAACCATAAGATCAGATGTTCTGGTAAAAATACTCAGGAAACTTATTGATGAAGCTGTCTCATTTAATAGAAATTTACATAGTCCAGTGTTGGGGAAGAAATATTTAAATCTATCAAAAATGTCAGCATAGGATAAATTGTTTATACGATTTCAGTCATTTAAAATCTTACATTAAAAAAATCTTTGTTTCCCATAAGTCTATTGATGAAAAGATATATATAACATACTTAATTTTCAACAAAGTTAAATTTTGCTGCCACCTTAACATAGCTGCAGTACATCTGCTGTTAAAATGAAGTTTCTCCACAGTCAGTGCTTTCATGTCCTAAGTTAGAGGCATTTTTTAAGAGATGGTACAGTTCTGCCAATAAAGTTTTCCAGAGAGGATCATGACACATCCGAAAGATCTTTGGATTATAAAATGCATGTGTGTATATGTGTACTTTATGTAAATTGTACCCAGATTTGGCCCCCAAGAACTCAGATGTTTGTGAGAATTTAGAGACTACTTAGATTTAAGTGTTATGCTGAATAACTGTATCATTGAAACATGACACAAACCTTCTGAAATGACAATTCTCTCCAGAAAGCTAATCCTTCAAGAGGCTTTTATGCCCCAGAGAATACTGTGTGTAATCAAGACTCTACAAAGATACTGGTTGGTTTTTGCCACCATTCTATAAAATTATTTAACTATTGTCAAGTCCAGAAAGTCACTATATTCCTGTTTCTTGTGTATATCAGATACAGGATTCAGAAAGAATTGGCAGTTGGTAGTTGAGCAGTTGAAAGAGGAAGGAAAACAAGCTTTTCTGGTGTTTTCCAATTATTTTTTTTTTTCAAAAAAAAATTTGGAGTAGAAAACTGGAAATGACCTAAAAGCTCTGGTGTGATAAGATAAACTTTGGCCTGACCATCACCCTGTAACTGAATGCAGAGTCTGGGTATCAGAAAGTTGACCAAGAAAACATGAATTATATTTTCTAACAATTATTAGCATTGTGTTATGCTCAAAAGCAAAAGTATAAAGCATTCAATGTTGAAGAATTTAGTTGTTGAATAATTAATTAAAGGGAAGTGTACATAAAAAGAAAGATTTAGTTTGGAATCTTAAAGTCCATATTTTAAAAATTGTATTAATGCCAAACTCTTTTAAAAACAAAGAAAAGATGTGCAGTCTCAAATAGAAGAAAGACACCAGGTACTATAATAAATGGAGCCTATCTTTCAAAAGGACCAATGGTCCTATACATAAAGCTCTTATAAATGTTCTTGGCATATAACACTCCCTTTTTCCTAAGTGAAAAAGAAAGTGGCATTAACCAGGGAGTTTTGCTTCATTCAACCAAAGGTTTCTGTAAACCGTGAGATGAATCCCTTAGGATCCTGTACTCTTGATCCTAAAAATACATATAACTGTCCAAATATCTCTCACCTTTTTAATGACATTTAAGATCAGCCTGTTTCCTTAGGGGCATAGGTCATAACCTGGTAATAGAGTTCATTTCATCAGAGGCAGTCACCCCACTCTTCAAAGCATCATAGGCTCAAACTTGGCAAATCATGACCTCTTTCAATATAAAATCCATCAGGCTGCAGCCATGAGGACATGGAAGTATCCTGCACTGCATCATAAGTTACAGCTCCTTAGTCAGTTCATCTTCCTCTTTGCCTAGAGTGATTAAGAATTCAGGTCTTACAGGCAGGTCTGTAGGCCTGGGCTCAAATCTCAGATCTACCTCTTGTCTTAGTCCTTCTGTAAAGCTGTTGTTGGTAAATGCTGTCAAGTTCGTTCTGACTCATAGTGGCCCTATATAAGTTTTTCTGAGGCTTTAAATCTTTGTGGGGGCAGAAAGCCCCATCTTTCTCCCATGGGACAGCTGGAAGGCTCAAAATTTGAACCTTATGGCTCACAGTCCAGTGCTTATCATATGGAGCCACTGTGCTTCCCTCTGTAAAGTAGGATTACCAACAATACCTACATCAAATGGTTGGCATGGGAATTAAACCATTTTCAAAGTTTTTGGCAAATAGTAAGCATGCCATAAAGGTTAGCTATTAATCCAGCCCATTTTACCTTGGAGCATCATAACCTGGGAAAATTCCAAGGCAAGGGACCACACTTCTCTAATTCCTTGTTTGGCTATTATTTTATAATTAAAGGAATTAATTAAGCTAAAGATCTGGTAAGGAAAGAGAACAAATTTCAAGTTGTCACTCTTTCACTAGTGACTAAGCATTCATTGACAATGTTGTTCTTTTAAACAGATTGGAATTCCTTCCTTATAAAATGTTTTATAACAATTAGAGCATTTGCAGTATAGTCTGTCCTCTAGAATATAGTTTTGTTTTTTTTTAATTAAAATTTATTATTACATATTAAGTTGCCCCAACACTTAAAGGCTGAAAACAGCAAGAATGTATTTTCCAATAGCTTCTGTAGGTCACTACTCTAGAAATCGTTTAGCTGGGTAGTTTGGGCTCGGGATTGTTTCATAAGGCTACTTACTATCAAGTTACTAACTGGAGTTATGGTCATCTTAACACTTGACTATAGGAGAATTGACTTCCAAATGTATTCACATGGCTGTTGACAGGCCTCAAGAGATCCATTTCCAAGCTTACTCCACTAGACCTTAACATAATACGGTTGCTTCATGCCATGGTAGTTGGCTTTCCTCAGAGTAGGTCATCCAAATGAGACTGAGAGACCCTTTTAGATGAAAACCAAGGGCTTTTATAAGTAGCATTGGAACTGACAATATCTTGTTTATGCTGTGGAGTCTTGGTGTCATGCTGTATGATAAGCACTGGACTGCTAACCATAAGGTTGACAGTTCAAACATATCAGCTGCTCCTCAGAAACTCTATACTGGGTTGCTGTAAGTTGGAAGCATCTTGACAACATGTAAGAATAACAATAACATATATGCTGCATTCCATTTTTTAGAAACTTGACAATAAACCCAATCTACATTCAAGGGAAAGAGATTATCCAAGAATGTGAATACCAGGTGTGGTACTGTGGGTTAATGCTGTTGTTGTTGTTAGGTGCCATTGAGTCAGCACCTTCTCATAGTGACCTTATGCACAGCAGAATGAAACAATGCCCGATCCTGAGCCAACCTCACTACTGTTGCCACACTTGAGTCCATCGATGCTGCCACCTGGCTAATCCATCTCTTTGGGGGTCTTCCTTGTTGTCTCTGACCCTCTTTTTTTTACCAAACATGATATCCTTCTCCAGTTACTGTTCCCTCCTGACAATATGTCCACAGTATAAAAGACGAAGTTTGGTCATCTTGGCCTCTAAGAAGCACTCTGGCTGCATTTCTTCCAAAACCACACTGGACTGCAAAGTCAGTTTGATCTGCAGCATCAGTGGTTCAAGCTCACAAGCTGCTTCCCAGAAACCCTTTACTGGGTATCTATGGGTCAGAACCAACTTAAAGGTACTTAACAACAACAACAACAACAAAGGGTCATCTTAGAGGCTGACTACCACAGTCCACTTTTTGTTACCTAGTGATTCATATCTCCCTCAAAGACTCCAAGATTCAAATACCATTACAATATCAGTTCAAAGCCCAAGACTCTGAACATCTAAATCAGATTTATATAAGGATGAGGTCCCTCCAGTGTAGTTCATTAACCACAAGTCCTCAAATACAGTTCCACATGATCTGTAAACCTATGGAACAAGAACAAGAGATCATCTACCCCTCACAAATCCAACATACAAACAGGAAAGGAATAGGATCTTTATAGATACTCTTGTTAAAAAGATGCAAAGAATGGGAATGGGAGGCACAGGGGAATCACTACTTCATAATAACTGGGAAATCCAGCCACGTAAATGTTGAGGTTCTTTGATTAAGTCTCAGGTCTGCGAATAATTCTCAATGGTTCTCTATAATTCTTTCTGGGCTCTTGGTCCCACTCTCTGAGATGTCTAATCTTTTTTCATATAAGGTGGTGGCTGTTGTTGTTAAGTGCCATTGAGTCAGTTCCAAGTCATAGTGACACTGCATAGAATTTCTGAGGAGCAGCTTGTGGATTTGCACCATTTACTTTGTGGTTAGCAGTGCAGTGCTATCCTACAGCATCATACGAGAACTCCATATATGGTGTTATTGTTAAGCGACGTCCAATCAGTTCCAGCTCGTAGTGATCCTGTATTGGGTTTTCAAGGAGTGGCTGGTGAGGTTGAACTGGTGACCTTGTGGTTCAAACTGACTTTCTGGTCAAGTGCTTATCCTACAGCACCACATTGGTAAGTATTAAAATCTTGGGAAATCAAAGGCCTCTTTTCATTCCATGCTGTCTCTGACCCCCTTCGTGCAACCTGGTGATATCTCTGCATATATAACCGTTTTAGAACTCTGTGGAGCTCATTAGGAAATTGTTGGGGTTAAATTAATTAAGCAGAATTCACATCCACAAACCGTTCCAGAAATAAAACCTCTACTTTGAACTTCTGCTTCAATAGCTGAGCGACAATATGCTTAAGCTTTCTAGAAGTCCTACCACTTGAGAAGATCAATGTGTCACACTCTTAATCTCTTTAAAAGGTTTGAGTGAAGGTACTCTTAGATTGTTTTGAGATTGTAATAAACAATTTTCCAGTCATACCCTGTGCTATGTTTTTACACCATATTTTCCTGACATTGCCCTGATTTTGATCCATTTGATCTTTGCTTGGAGCCTTTTCTTTTTTAATATTTTATCACTATTGACCTTCTGAAGAGTCCGATGATTTTCAATATCATTAAGTCCTGACCATACTTTTCTTAGTTTCTCTCTTTCTTCTCACATTTGTATTGCAAACAACAAAAAGAATCCAGGGGATTCCTAAATACTTTGATTGGAAAGCTCCTTAACTAGATCCCCCAGTTTATTAGACACATACTCTATATTTTATGTTATTGTTGTCAAAATTGCTGCTAAATTTTTGTCCTTTTCTCCAGTTTTCATTAAGGTTTTCCTTACTTTCCTTTAAGCTCCCACTGTTAACCTCCTCCGAGTGGAAAATCCTATGAGTAGCATGTTCAAGGTACTTACAGCTTTCCCAACACTCTCCTCAAATTCTTATACTGTTTTCAGCTCCTGCCCACTGCCTAGTTCCAAAGTTATTCCTACAATTTAGGTTTTGTTGTGGCAGCACCATTTCTAAAATCTGTAGCAGTCAGAGAGATTCATTTAGTGTTCAGACAACAGAGACCCCTAAGATACATGGACAGGTATTGCTGTTTTTGTGAAGTATCAATGAGTCAGTTCCTGTATAGGGTTTCTGAAGACATAGATTGTTTTTTGTGGATTTTTTGCTTTTATTTTCATACAGGATTTGACCCCACACAATCTTGAGAGATGGTCAAAGAGTGTCAGCAAGGCTGTTATTTTCAATTTGACGCCAAAACATGAAATCCATAGGGGAAAATGTTGAAAAGAAAAATTAGCACAATTGTATGAAATAAAAAACAAGCTGGAATTCAAAGGCATGTCTACATTCCATGAAAACAAACTAAAATGTGTGCATTCTTATCACCTCTGACCTTGGTGTATGTGTCCTGTGGAAACTGGGCTCATTCATTATGAAGGTAAAACACACACATGGCCTAACAGTCAGTAAAGCTGAAGGCAGGTCCCTAAAAATGTGGAGCAGTTGAAAGCCTGGCTGCTGCTTCACTAAGTTGATGAGGTGAGCCAGCAGATAGGCAACACATGTATTAGTTGTAAAATGATTGTTCCTTCACTTCCTTCCTCCAAATCTCCCACAAGAATCTAACTGTCTCACTACAGGAAAAGGAATTTTGAGAACTGCAGTTCATTGTAGTCCAACTGCCACAGTGAAGACACCAAAATAAGCTGCTTTATTAAAGAATGTATGTGACTTTTAAAAAATATTTTATCCCTTTTATCTACTCAACAAATTCCAGGAATTATTCTAGAACTAAGAACAACAAAATAAATAAAATAGACAAAAATTATTGCTTACTTGAAAATGGTTATATTGGGACAGTACACAATAACCAGAAACATAATAAATAAATTGTATGGTATTTGAGAAATAAAAAGTGCTTTGAAAAAATAAAAAAGGAGGACTGAAAATGGGGGGAAAGAGCCTGGTTGCACAGTGGGTAAAGTACTGAATGGTTTGTGGTTTAAACCCACCAGCCACTCTACAAGAAAAACAACTAGCAGTTTACTTCTGTGAATATTATCACTGCTGTTGTTAAGTGCCTTCAAGTCAGTTCTGACTCATAGCAACCCTGTATAGGGTTTTCAAGGAGTGCCTGGAGAGCATGAACCACTGACCTTGAGGTTCAAACTGATTTTGCAGTCCAGCACATTAACCCACAGTGCCACACCGGGACTCTATAAATATTATAGCCTCAGAAATCCCATCAGGAAGTTCTACTCTGTCATATTATGTTGCGAAGAGTCAGAATCAATTCAATAGCAATGGAATTTTAAATTAGAGGAGGCAGCAATAGGTGACATTTGTACAGCAACTTAAAGGAGATAAGAGAATTTGCATGTGAACATCTATAGGGATTCCAGCTCCTAAAAAAATGTAGGCAGTCAATAAAAGAATGAATAAAATAACAAATTGATAAACAAATACAACTCAGACAATCTCTAAAGATAACATTATCTCTCATCATGCTTTTTATGCAACTATCTTCCTAGCAAGCGGAATCAATCATATTGAGTAAGTATTTCAGTTTAGTGCAATCATTATCTTTTGGTCTCAAACACCCTGGCCAACTTAAAAGAGCAAATCCATTGTAACAATATGGTACAAATAAGGTAAGAATCAAAGAAAGACCTGATGACTATATGGTCTATACAGGAAAGTTAATGGAGCAATGGAGACACTGTTCATGGTACCACTAACAAAATAAATCAGTGGCCCTGTTTCATTTTGGAACTATTCCACTAAAGACTCAACTTCATGGGAGAGTGTCACACTGTTCAAACTTGGGCCATATATCCATCCACTGACATGAAGAATGTCATAATAACTGGACTCGTGGTGCTAGTATGATAGCATGTATCAAGGATGGTTATTTATGCACGTGTTATTTCCAAATGAAACTGGAAATTATATTGAGTTGGTGCAAGCAAAAACTGGTGAGGTCATCATGAGTTGGATATTGATTTAATAGAAACTGAAACTGGAAAAGCAATAGATGTGTACCAGCTCTATCAAAACTCTTCATAATTAGCTGATGGTCAGCTATATGTAAATACAATAGTGGGTAAAACAAATTTAGAGTTCATAAATTCTAAAGGTACCAGTGTGAAATATTTAAAGACAAAGCAATGCAGAAAACTGTACTCTTGTCTCCAACACTAAGGTCATCTTCTGCGTCCACAACAGTACACACTTGACCTAGTTGATAATGTTGCATGTAAACAAGCAGTAGAAGGTAGAGAAGAGAAAGCATGTCTTGAATCAAACAGGATAATTAGAAATGCCCATTTCCTAAAGACATGGTCTAAGATGATAGATTGTTATTCTGAAACTACACAAAAAGCCAGAAACATTGCAAACAGCATAAAAATACAGATTTTAAGTCTGCCATGACTGTAGCCAAGAATACTTGTTTCTTTTTACTTTGTCAGTTTCTTGCTGTTCTATTGCTAAAATGTCTCTGCCTGTATATGTAAAATTATTAATTCAGAACATGAATCTTTCTTTTCTTTTCTAAAATGTCTTCGGCTGTGTGATATTTTCACACAAAGGAGCTATTTTTAGCTTCCAAAAATTGCTTTCCTTCCTGCTGGCAAAGAGAATTCACTCACTACCTACTATTGCATACTACTTATTTTACTTAAAATTATTTTTAAAAAGAAGAAAGAAACCTTCACCAAACAATACAGAAAAAAACAAGATATTAAAATTTAAAAGAACAGAACTACTGCTTCTCTTAAACATTGTCCAGAACTGTACACTTTTCCCTGTCTATTGTTTCAGAGGCAAATGTTTACATATATGTCCCTTTAACTGTATCAATTCCATAGGGTCATTTTTCTCTGCCACAATAGGAGTAGGCAATAGAATAATGACTCATTTTATAACCACACCCTTATATTTATATCTATAGCTCAAGAAACTGTTCAAGTTCTCACCTTACCCAACCCCATTTAAGGAGTTGGGTAAGGTGAGAACTTTTTTTCTCTCTCTTTCTCCTTTATCAAATTTTCAAATACCTGCTTCAATATGTACATGAGATAGCAATGCCAATATGGCCATATTGAAATGTATAAAAAAACTAAACTAAGAAACAGAAGATCATAATTCCATTTGATCTAGCAATTTTCTTGGTACTCTGATTTTGTAAACCAGATTTGCCCAATTTAATGTTCAGATAATTGTTATAGGAATTAGACTGAAAGACCATTTTATTCATTTTTTTTCTTCAAATTATAGGTTACATAGTAACTTAAATCATACCACTATCTGTTAGGTAGGTCTGTAAACTTAAATATTTTATGAAAAAATAAACTTGATTAAATGTCATCATTGAATTTGCATAGAATAAAGCCTCATTTTATCAGTAACTAGTATTTTCTTAGAGCCTACATTAGAAAATTCTATGAGACATTTTATATCTTTAAGTTTAGGAGGGAACCATCTAGGGCACTGAGATTGTTGAGATTCTTAGTGACCAAATACTCTAAAAAAGTAAAGATCTCTTCCAGAAAATATTATTAAATTAGGCTGTGGGAGCTTTAGCTGGGGAAAGTTTAATTCAACAAGTAAGCAATTGAAAGTATAATTATTCTATGAGATTATATATGCTTGTTAAGTGCCATCAAATCAGTTCTGACTCATAGGCTTTCCAAGAAGTGGCTGGTGGGTTTGGACCACCAATCTTACAGGAATAAAAAGCATGTTAGTTGAAATAGCATCACAATGCAACAAAACATAAAGCCTGCAAAGAATTTGTGGTCCCCAGTTGCCTGATGCTTTCTATGTTACCTTGAATTTATTTCACATGGTTTTCCTGTCCAAAGTCTTCCTAAATCCTACCCAGTGATTTGGTGGGACCTTGAAAATAAATTGTACAGGACATCCAGCTAAGTTTAAAAGATGTCATATCAGAAGTGGGAACAGACAATCCCAGAACCATTCAGAAGGAAGAGCATGAATGGAGCACAATATCCCTACCTAGAAAAGCAGCAACAGTAGAGGCTATGGCAGAGGTAGGTGGTGATGTGGAGAGACAAAGCAGCTATGGGTTTAGGTCCATAGACTTAAGTAAAGCTGAGTGCCTATGAGTAGGAGACTGGTTTGCAGAACGTGTCTTTGGGCATTCATGTTGCTGTTGTTAAGTGCGGTAGAGTCAATTCTGACCCATAGCGACCCTGGATAGGGTTTCTAAGGAACAGCTGGTGAGTGCTGTGTAACACTTGCCTGAGCAAGGCAGAGGACAAGGGACCACATGGCTGAGAAGTCAAAGACAAAAGTGAGACCTGCCTGCAGTATGGCAGACAAGAGACAATCCTGACTGGAGAGATGCTGAGTCCTTAGCTTTTCTGATATTGAATTGTACCCTGATCACATCCCTAATAAAACCCATAGTCGTGAGTATTGTTATGAGTTCTGTGTGATCATTACAACGGATTATCAAATCAAGATGTGAAGCAAAGAGTGCTGTGGGAGCTATTGTTGGTCTTGGAACAAGGTAAAGAAGGTAAAAGCATGACTGACCTCCTCCACTTCATTGGAATTGACGTTGGGCTGATTTTGATTATGATTCTCTTTTCTCTTTGTGAAACCAGGGCAAGTCAGACACAGTCCCCACATGATTTTTGCAACTCCAAGAACAAAATGAGGCTTTATTCCAAATCACTGAGAAGGGATTGAGGGACCATTTCTTGCATCTTTGTTTTCTCTTATAGAAGATGAAGAATTTAGAGCAATATAGTTCCTTCCAACATTATTGGTTTATAACTGTGGAAAAATTATACCTCCATAAAGACAATTTCATATCTACTTATTTCCACTTTTCTGCTTTATCCTACTGAGGACTATTTTCCACAAACTCTTTTTCTTATTCCCATTCCTGGCATCTCATCCTGACCTCTTATCTCAGATAATTGACGACCAGGCTCTTTTAGGCTTAAATCCTTGTGTCATTCTACTTGATATCTCTAGCACTAGCACCTATCCAACTACCTAGTACATGATAGCATTTGTATTGAATGGATGAAACTAAAAAGAAAAATGAAGAATGATGAATGAATGATGAATGCCTTAGAAAGCCTTCACATTGCTGCAACATAAAAGATAGGTTTCTGAGGCTGATTTCATCTCTCTATGAAAACATGATACATACATGTTGTTGTTGTTAAGTGTTGTCAAGTTGTTTCCAACTCATAGTAATCCTGTATAGGGTTTCTAAGGAGCAGTTTGTGGATTTGATCTGCCAACCTTGAGGTTAGCATTCCAGGGCATATTCTACAGCATCATATCAGGATATTGATTATATATATATATATATATATATATATATATATTATATATATATATATATAAAGTTCAACTTGATGAACATTGTAAACCTAATTGCTCTACAATGATCTTGATACCTTATAAATTCCAAGTTGTGTTTTGAGCTTTTAAAATCTGACTAATATATGAATTGTGCATTGTTGTTGCTGTGATGTACCGTGGAGTCAGTTCCGACTCATAGCAACCCTATACAGGGTTTCTGAGGCTGTAAATCTTTATGGGAGCAGAAAGCGTCATCTTTCTCCCACGGAACAGCTGGTAGTTTCGAACTTCTGACCTTGCGGTTTGCAGCCCGATTCATAACCACTATGCTACCAGAGCTCCTACCTCTTTTTATTTGTAATTTGGAGTATCAAAATAATTAAGTAAAAATTAAGTTATAGTGCTCCAAGTTTTATATGACTTGTAGTCTTATAGCTGCTGTGTCTCAGCCAGAATATAGAAGTAGCATCCAAGGTTGAAGTCCCTACAAATAAGAATTTTATTCAACTTAAATAAGGCCATGCCCTCTAAGAGTAGCGTGGCCCTTCTCCTGAGGTAGTCAGCTCGTCCACCATTGGCTGTGTTCAAGAAAATAGTAATTGGCCTTTGTACATAAGACTAAATAATGCGGGAGTACCCCGAGGCCTCCATTGCTTATTTAGGCAATCACAGAAAGTACGTTGTGACACATGATTTTTTTTAAAGGGTGGAGAAGTTTTACCAAATGCACATCCATCCATCCATTCAGTCTTTTCATATAAAAATTCTTTTTAAACCTTTCTTTACTCAGAGAGTTATCCTCGTGACCCCTATTACACCAGTTTACCACAAGTCCCTCACTTCCTTGGCCTTCTGTGCTCCCCTTCCCTTCTCATGCTCAGACATTGTTGTCCTAATTAATATAAGACCATTCCCTGTAGACACTATATATGGTATGTGTGTATTCTAACTGTTTACTCTGATCTCTTTCCTCTCCTTGGACATGATCCTAATAATTATAGGAAATAAAGCTTCTTATCATTACCTTCATTTGTTATTTTATTTTTATAACACCCTGTGAAAAGTTATCATGGGTAGAAATAGACTCATTTTTCTATTTGAGTAACTGAGGCCCAGAAAAAGTCAGTCCCTGGCCTAAATTCATCATCTGGACCTAGATCTTTTGGATCCAAGCATACCAATAACAATTAGGTGTTGAGGCTAAATAGGGAATTACTTTTCAAGACTGTTGTTGTTAAGTGTGTTGAATCAACTTCAACTCATAACAATTCTGTATAGGGCTTCCAAGGAGTATCTGGTGAGTTTGAACCGTCAACCTTGCAGTTCAAACTGACCTTGTTGTGCATATTTTTAAAATATTTTGAAAACACTAAAGATCTCTTTTTATTTTGTGTTTTTAAAGTATTTTAAAAATATGATTTATCTCTCAATAAAACTAATAAGGAATTTTATAAATGTTACTAATACCAATCTCTTTTTATTAAGTTAATTGAAGCACTCATAAATTGAGAGTGTTATTATTTAGGTTAGTTAAGATTCTTGAAGATTATACTCAGTATCATTTCTATTATATCATCAATCTCAGACAGGTTAATTCAAGAAAAGAAAGAAATTTCAAAGGCAGTAATCTGCAATGATATGGAAAATCTTTGCCAGCAAGCTGTAAAGCCCTGAAAATTAATGAAATGATTAACCCTTAAAATTTGCTCCAGAGCTGTATGGTCAAGAACTTATTCCTAAATTTAACTGTTGGCAAATGATAACTCTTAAAACCAACAAAACTTTGTAGTGTTTTTCTTCCATTTGAGGGTATATCTTTTTACTAAGCAAAATTATTATCTAAGTGACTTACTTTGGTTAAACAAATCAAAATGAGGGGTACCAGAGATCTAAAGAAGAACCTCTTAGGAATGATCATCCAAATGTTTGTGGTACAGTTTGTGCTGGAGGACAACCAAAGTCTGTTTATCCTAATAGTCAAACACTGCAAATCTTTGAGTATCCAGGTAGGATGAGCATGTCAGAAAATTTCTGGCAGAAGGAGGCTACATAACTCATAAGTCTGCAGTAGGATCTTGCAGAAGATCAGCATTTGGTGAATAAACTAGCTATGATAGCTATAAGGTTGGGGATCTAATATGTGTGGAATTTACATGAAATTTACATAAACCTACATCATTATTCCAGCTGCCATAGAAAATATATGGCTGTCTTCTTATATTATCCTAAACCTTATACCTTAAAAACAAGAGAGCAGTGCCTAGGAGAATTTGCATTGCAAAACTCTCTGAAGAATGCTGTTATAAAATTTGATAGTTAAAGCTTGAATAAATAGAATAAATGGGGAAGGGAAATCTACTTTGCTAATTATAAGCCAAGTAAATCTATCTATAAAAATCCTCCTTGTTGAAATGTCTCTAAAATAAGTCCTTTCTATATCCTTCAATTAGTGTATAGTGTGGAATATAATTAGGGGAGACTGAGTCATTGAGGGGAAAATTCAAGTGTACTCTAATCTTAGGCCTGGTGTATGCATCCTTCAGATTTGAGGTGAATATTTTAAATCCATTTATCTTTAATTTTCTCAGATGTAAAACACAGGATGAATGACTCTCAAACTTAACTCTACAGAATAATCACCTGATGTTAAAATTCCATGATCTACTCTCAGAGACCCTGATTTTACAGTGAAAGGAACAGTCAAAAATCAGTATTTATGATCAGTACCGTAGGAGATTTCAGTATAGTTAATCAAAGCAACAAAGTTAGGAACCACTGGACTAACAAAAACTAAAAGGTCCCCCAAAACCCTAACAGTTAATTCCTATATAGCTCTTCTTTTATAAATAAGCATCTTAAAACTCCATAAACACTATGAACATCACAAGTATTTTAGGAACTATAGTGTCTTAAAAATAGCACTGGAGCACTTAAAAATGGCAGTGGGAATACAAAATGGTACAGTTGCTATGGAAAGCAATCTGATGGTTCCACAAAAAGTTGAACCCAGAACTGTCAGATGACCCAGCAACCTCAATCTTAGGTATATATCCAAAGGAATTGAGAGCAGGTATACAAACAGAAACCTATAAACAAACCCATGTTCATTGTACCAATATTTTCAATAGTCAGAAGTTGAAAATAACTTACATGTCTATCAAGAGTTAATGAGAGCAAATAAAAAAATGTTACTATAAAATCATGTTGTTGTTGTTAGGTGTTGCTGAGTCTGTTCTGATTCATAGAAACCTTATGAACAATAGAACGAAACACTGTTAGATCCTGTGCCATTCACATAATTGTTTGAGCTCACTGTTGTAGACACTGAGGCAGTCCTTCCTGTAGGGAGGTCTTCTTCTTTGTTGCTGACCCTTTACTTTACCAAGCATGATAATAAAATCATAGAAACTTTTATTAAAGAGAATATCAAATGTGAAACTATTGCTTTCTGACATATTCTCCATCTAGGTCTGTACACATATAAAGGCAGTGTTTCCATCTCTTTAACCCTTCCCTGAAGAATTCTATGTTCTTCAATATGTACCACATCAAAATGACATTTTTGGCATCCTTCAGGGAACTATGCTGTGTTTCTTTTTAACGTTCTTTCAGCTAGGAGAACAACAATAAATCTGAAAGGACAAGAACAGGATTGTAGGGTGCATGAGATCAGGTTTCCCAATAAAATTCTCAAAGGACAGCCTTGAAACCTTTGAAGAATGAGCAAGTGCATTATTGTGGTGGAAAAAACATTACACAGCTTTGTTGTTGTTGTTAGGTGCCATTGAGTCAGTTCTGACTCATAGAGACCTCATGCACAATAGAATGAAATATTGGCTGATTTTAGGACATCCTCACAGTCATTCTTAAGCTTTAGCCCACTGTTGCTGCCACTGTGGGAATCCATCTCATTAGGGGGTCTTCGTCTTTTTCACTGACCCTCTAATTTACCAAGCATAATATCCCTCCTAATAATATGTCTAAAATAAAAGAGATAAAGTCTCACCATTCTGACTTCTAAAGAACATTCTGGTTGTACTTCTTCCAACGCAGATATTTTTTTTAAATTCTATCAGTTCATGGTATTTTAATATTCTTATCCAAAACCACAGCTCAAATGCATCAAATTTTCCATAGTCTTCCTTATTCATTATCCAACTTCCATATGCACATAAGGTATTGAAAATGTCATGGTTTGGGTCAGGCACATCTTAATCCTCAAAATGACATATTTGCTCTTGGTATTTTAAAGAGGTCTTGTGCAACAGATTTGCCTAATACAATATGTTGTATGAGTTCTTGAATGCTGATTCCAAGAGTCTTGATAGTGGAACCAAGAAAATGAAGTCTTTGACAACTTCAATCTTTTCTCCATTTGCCATGATGTTATTTGTTGGTTCAATGGTGAGGATTTTTGTTTTCTTACAGTGAGGTGCAACCCATAATGAAAGCTGTGGTCTTTGATCTTCATCAGTTAGTATTTAAAATCCACTTTGCTTTCACTAAGCAAGACTGTATCATTGGCATATTGCAGGTTGTGAATGAGTCTTCCTCCAATCCTGAGGCCACATTATAAATATGAGCTATCTTCTCAAGTTATTTGCTCATTATACAGATTGAATAAGTATGGTAAAAGAATACAACACTGGTTCACACCTTTACTGATTATATACCATTCCGTGTCCCTTTTTTGTGTTCAAATAATTGCCTCTTGGTCTATGTACAAGTTCTTTCATGAGCACAATTAAGTGTTCCAGAATACTATTTCTTCACCATATGGTCCATTGTTTGTCATGGGCCACACAGTCGAAAGACTCTGCATAAGCAATAAATCACAGTTAAACATCTTTCTGGTATTTTCTGCTTTTAGCCAAGATCCATCTGACATCAGCAATGATATCCATCATTCCACATCCTAGTCTGAATCTGGCTTGAAACTCTGACTATTCCATATCAAGGTATGGTTGCAACCATGTTAAAAAAAATATATCTCTAGCAAAACTTTACTTGTATGTGATATTAATAATATTGTCTGATATTTCCCACATCCCATTTAGTCACCTGTCTTTGGAATGTTCACAAATATGGATCTCTTCCAATCAGTTGGCCAGGTAGCTGTGTTCCAAATTTCTTAGCATAGATGATAGAATGCTCCAGTGCTGCATTAGTTTCAGTCCACCTTGGACTTTTTCATTCAGTACCATTGACTCTGAATCATATGCTACGTCTTGGAATAGTTGAGTGTGGACCGTTTCTTTTTGGTAAAGTAACTGTGTATTTCTTCCATCTTCTTTTGATACTTTCTGCATCATTCAACAATTTACACATAAAATTCTTGAATTCTTGCAAGTTGAGGCTTTACTGGTCTTTTTTTCACCAATACTGTTCTCAATTTTCTTAAAACATCACCATAATAAGATCACGTGAATGTCCATGTGCTTAGAGAAATTCTCTCCAGATGACCTCTTTGAAATTCCAAACAACTGTTGCTATAACTTTCTGAACTGACCTTTCTACCTTGAATTTCACTAGCCCAGTGGATTACCTCAGAAACCACTGTTTTGATTGGTCCTTTATGTGGAAGTTATCCTAAGGAGTCTAAGACAAGAATATTTCTGAAATAACTTGTCTATAGTCACTCACTGATCACAGACATGTTTAAACACATTGTGTTTAGAATTGTTGTTGCTGTTAGGTGCCATTGAGTCAGTGCCAACTGATTGCAACCTTATGCACACAAAACGAAACCCTGCCTGAATAGACTCATGTATATATGAACTGGAATCCTAGTAGCAATATGGTTTACTTACCCTCATAAATGTATAAACAAATGTGGTACAAATGTACAGTGGAATATTACTTAGTCATAAAGAGAATTGAAGTCCTAATCCAAATCCAGAATCCATTGCTATTGAGTAAATTCTGACTCAGAGTAATCCTCTATAGGGCTTCCTACACAGTAAACCTTTGCAGGAGCAGAAAGCCTCATTTTTCTCCCTGGGAGCAGCTGATGAGTTGGAACTATTGACCTTGCAGTTAGCAGTTCTGTGCTTAGACATAAAAAGAAATGGATCCTTAGTGCAAGCTACAAATTAATAAACCTTGAAAGCATACTCAGTAAAATAAGTCACAAAAGGGCAAATAATATATGATCCCACTTACATGAAATAAAAAATGCACAGGAAGTAAAGTGATTATCAATGTTGGGAAGGAGAAAAAAAGCAGAAGACATTGCTTAGGGGACACTGAGTTACTGTTAAAAAAAAAAAAAAGTCGAATTTTATGGAAAAGGTAGTGGTCATAGTTGCACAGTATGACAAAAGTAATCAATGTTATTAGGTTATACATGTAAAAATTGTTGAATTGAGAAATGTATGAGTCAAGGTGTGGTGTTGTAGGATCAGTACTGGACTGTGAATCACAAGATTGGCAGTTCTAACCCACCAGCTGCTTCTCAGAAACCCAGTACAAGGTCACTATAAGTCAGAATTGACACCACAGCACTTAACAACAATAAAATATGGAATCCTGGTGTGAATCTGCATGTTATAAATATATCTGGTGTCCAAGTATGGAGCTGCCAATTATTGCACTGGACTGCAAAGTCAGTCTGAACCACAAGGTCAGCAGTTCAACCTCACCAGCTGTTCCTCTGATACCCTGCACAGGGTGGCTATGTGTCAGAACTGACTCAGTGGTACTTAGCAACAACAAATACACATACACACACACACACACACACACACACACACACATATATATATATATATATATATATATGCATGAGTCAAAAACTATCTGCACTCAGGCTGTACAATTTATTTTAATCAGCTTTTAGAAAAGATAAATACATTAATTTTCTACATAATCTCTTTGCTTTTCAATACACTTTGTCCATCTGTCAACAAGCTTTTTGCATTCCTTTACTAAAAATGTTTTGGGCTGAGCTGCAAGCAATGAATGCACTTCTGTCTTCATTTCATCAGAGGTGAATCTTCATTTGATCCAAAAGTTAGTCTTCACTTCTTCACTGAGAATCTCACTGTAACTACTACTTTTGATTGCTGAACATTTTTCCTGATAGTGTTCCAATACTGGCCCTTGAGAATCCGAGAAAACAATTTGCAACAATTTTCCAGCTGATGGTTGACTTTTGAACATTTTCTTCATCAGCAACTGCGTGGTTATTTCCATTCCATCTGCTGCCATTTATTCTCAGGCTCGTAGTGATGAATCCATGTCTCGTCATCAGTAATGATTGTTTCTTTGAGTATCGGTTGAAATTTTGTTTGCAGATGTCCAAATGCTTTTGTTTTTTCATGCTCTTCTGTGCATTGTTTCCAGTATCCATCTTGCACAAACTTTTTGAAAGCCAAGTCTGTCATGGATTATTTCATAATGAAACCATGGCAGATTTGAAAATGATTTGCTAGTTAATCCACTTTCACTCATCTATTCAACAGAACCATTTCATGTGCATGCTCAATGGTGCCGTCAGCCATGGATGTGGGTGGGCATTTTAATATAACTAGAATGCAGATAGGTTTTGATTCACCTGTGTGTGTGTGTGTGTGTGTGTGTGTATAGGAGTTCTGATATGGTGCTTAAGGATAAGGACTCAACCACAATGTTTGAATTGCAAGGTCAGTGGTTCAAAGTCACCAGCCACTCCTTGTAAGCCCTATAGAGCGTCACTATGGGTTGAAACCAACTTGATAGTACTTAACAACAACAATATATGTATGTGTGTACATGTGCATATATGTATACATACACATGTGTGTATATATATATATATATTTATATTATAAATATAATACATACACATGTGTGTGTATATATATATATTTATATTATATACCTAGATAGATAGATAGATAGATAGATAGATAGATAGATAGATAGATAGAGATATTTATTTAAGCTTTTTTTTTCACCACACACACAAAAACTCACTGACTGGATCAAAAGTCAAGAAAAAACCTTGGGTTAGAATCCTAATACCATCCACTCAAGACATTTGCCATCACAATGAAGACTAATTTATTTCAGAGTTTTCTCTTAAAATAAACTCTACAAATGACATGATATAAGTCTAAGTAATATGACACAGATATGTTTTGAGAGTTTTGAGGAAAGCATATTTACTTGTGGTTTTTCTCCTCAAAGAAATTACAGAGAAAATCTTTGTAACTGACATGGATTGTGTTAGAAGGAGGCTTCAGTCCATATTTAATCTAACTAAAAACTAATTCATGTCCTTCTCTAGGAATTTTATAAAATTTATGATATTTCTATTTTCAAACATAAATATGGGACCAACAAAGAAAATAGGATAGAAATTTGTTTAAAGATTTGAACGCAAAAACCCAATTATTATGTAACACCTCTATTAAAGCACTCATTATGATGCTGTACAAAGAACAAATCTGGATTAACTCTTTGCTTTGGGGTTTGCAAAAAGAAGTGTCTGCAGTAATACAAAACCTTTATAATTCTGTTTACAGTGGTCAGTATTCTAGAGGCAGTAGAATAATAAGTTTTCTGATAAGACATCAGTTCTGCAGTGAATACAATGAAATGTGTCACTTTCAAGTTGAGTCCATTTTCTAAATTCCAGGCAAAGCTATCACAGACACTGTCATGGATGCAGGATAATTGGGAAGAGTTGCACAACCTTCATTTTCTAAAAGATGATTGACATTTGTGTAGTTAGTACTGTGTGAAACTGACCACACTGTCAAAACCTAGGCAAACACAATCTGCTCAAAAGGTTCGTTGAAATTCAGTTAAATACAAAGATATTGAATGTTGTTGTTTTTCCATATATTCTTAAGACAGAGTTTTAAAAGTTATGATTACAATAAAGTTTTATATCTAGATTGGCCCCGTTCAATATTGTAGCCACTAGCTATGTGTGACCACTGAACACTTGAAATGTAGCTAGTGTGATTTGAGGTGTATTGTAAGTATATATGACATTTAGGCTTCAGTATATACAGAAACATGCAAAAATATCTCATTAAGAATTCTTATATTGATTACAAAGGACCCCTGGTAGCATATTGAATTAGAAGCTGGGCTGCTAACTGCAAGGTCACTAGCTCAAATCTACCAGTGGTTCCTCAGGAGAAAGATAAGGCTTTCTGCTCCCCTAAAGATTTATAGCTACGGAAACACTGTACACTGTCACTATGCATCAGAGCCAATTCAGTTGCATAAAACTGCCAACCACCATATTGATTACATGTAGAGATTACAATGCTTGGTACATATTACTAAAATTTTCACCTTTTTTTACTTTCAAAATATGACTAATAGAAAATTGAAATTATATATGTTGCTCCCATGTTTCTTTTGGACATCGTTTTCAGCAAGAAATGAGAGGTATGCCTTAAAATATGTTTACTATGATTCTCATTATAACATATTTTATGTATTTCTATAACATGTGGATCAAGATACTACCGTCACCCAATGCCCATTTATTGCAATATTGCTGATGTTGGTAAGTGCTATCGAGCTAATTCTGACTCATGTTGACCCTGCAAACAATTTCGGAGAAGCAGCTGGTGGGTTTGAATTGCTGACTTTGTGGTTCCCAGTCTAGTGCTTATACTACAGTACTGTACCAGAAGTCCAATTGTGATTTTGTTATTGTTGTTGTTAAGTGATGTCAAGTCTATTTTGACATATAGAGAGCCTGTCTAGGTTTTCCAAGGAGTGGCTAGCAGTTCAGTTTTTGAGGGATTAACTACTGAAAACCCTATCAAAAGCAGCAAGATACAGTGCTATAAGATGAGCACCTCAGGTTAGAAGACACTCAAAATATGACAAAGGAAGACCTGTCTCCTCAAACTAGAATCAACCTTAATGATGTGGTGGAGCAAAGTTTTGGGGACCTTCATTGAGAAGAAACAGCTACAAACATCCATTAATAATCAGAATGTGGAATATAAGACATATGAATCTAAGAAAATTGGAAGTTGTCAGAAGCGAAATGGAACACATAAAGATCAATATCATAGGCATTAGAGAGCTGAAATGGACAGGTTATTAGAGAACTGAAATTGCCTATTTGTGATCAAACAATCATATGGTGTACTGTATTGGGAAAAAAATTCAAGAGGAGTGGTGGTGTATTTATTATCAACAAGAAAATTTCAAAATCTGTCTCAATGTACAATGCTGTCTATGATACATGATTTAATTGCTTGACTACAGCTTACCTATGTGTTTATAGTTTGATCCAAGTAAAAGCAAGTCTTTGACAACTTCAATCTTTTCTTCATTTATCTTAATGTTATTTATTGTTCCAATATTGAGGATTTTTGTGGGGTTTTTTTACATTGAGATGTAACCCACATCAAAGGCTGTGGTCTTTGATCTTCTTTAGTAAGTTTTTTAAGTCCTCTTCACTTTCAACAAAGAAGGTTATATCATCTGCAAATCACAGGTTGTTAATAAGTCTTCCTTCTATCCTGATGCCACGTTCTTCTTCATATCAGCTTCTTGAATTATTTGCTCAGTATACAGATTGAATAAGTATGGTGAAAGAATACAATCCTGATATACAACTTTCCTGATTTTAAACCATTTCGTGTCCCCTTGTTCTGTTTGAAAAACTGCCTTTTGGGCTATGTACAAGTTCCTCATGGGTACATTTAAATGTTCTGGAATATTCATTCTCCACAATGTTATCCACAGCTGTAATAATCCACACAATCAAAAGCCTTTGCACAATCAATTAAGCATGAATAAATATATTTCCTGTGTTCTCTGCTTTCAGACAAGAGTTATCAGATGCCAGCAATTATATACTTTCTTTTAAATCCTTGCTTGAATCTGGTTAGAACATCTGGAAGTTCCCTTTCAATGGACTCTTGCAGCCATTTTTGCATTATCTTTAGCAAAATATTACTTGCATGTGGTAGTAATGATATTGTCCGATGATTTCTATATTCTGTTGGGTCACTTCATTTTGGAATGCGCATGCAAATATGGATCTCTTCCAATCGGACAGCTGCCTTCCAAACTTCTTGATGTAGAGGAATGAGTGCCTCCAATGCAGCATCAGTTTGTTGAAACATTTCAATTTTTATTCCATCAATTCCTGGAGCCTTGTTATTTGACAATGCCTTCAGTGTAACTTGGAATTTTTCCTTTGGTATCATTGGCTCTTTATCATACGCTACCTCTTAAAATGGTTGAACATAGACCATTACTTTTTGGTACAGCAATTCTGTGTATTCCTTCCATCTTATTTTGATGCTTTCAGCATGATTTAATATTTTACTCACAGAATCCTTCAATATTTCAAGTTGAGTCTTGATTTTTTTTCTTCAGTTCCCTCAGCTTAAGAAATGCTGACTCCTGGATAGGAAGACTCAACATTGTGAAAATGTCAATACTGCCCAAAGCAATATACACATATAATGCAATACCAATCCAGATCCCAACGACATTCTTCAAAGAGATGGAAAAAGAAATAACAAACTT
>NW_006408626.1:4103647-4114720 GCF_000296735.1 Chrysochloris asiatica
AGCTAAAGAGGATAGAGAGAAACACTGTAAACTGATGATATATAGCGGGGATAATAATCAATGTAATGAAACAAGCTATATGAATGGTTGAATGTTAAGCTGATGATGTGCCCTGTAAACTTTCACTCAATGCAAAATAAAAACATTTAATTAAAAAAAAAAAGAAAGAAAGAAATGCTGAGATTGTTCTTCACTTTTGGTTTTCTAACTCCAGGTCTTTGCACATTTCATTATAATATTTGACTTTGTCTTCTCCAGCTGCCTTTAAAATTTTCTATTCAAATCATTTGCTTCCTTATTTCTTCCATTTGCTTCCGCATATCTATACTAAAGCAGAGCACATTTCAGTCTCTTCTAACATTCATTTTGGTCTTTTCCTTCTTTCTTTTCTTATTAATTATCTTTTGCTTTCTTACAGTATGATGTTCTTGACATCATCCCATAATTCTCTGGTTTTCAGTTATCAATGTCTAATTCATCAAACCTGTTCTTGGGATGATCTCTAAATTCAGGTGGGATATGTTCAAGATCATATTTTGGCTCTCTTGTACTTGCTTTCATTTTCTTCAGCATCACCCTGAACTTTCAGATGAGTAATTAATAATCTGTTCCAGAAGCTACCCCTGGCCTTGTATTGGCTGATAGTATGGAGCTTTTCCACTATCTGTTTCCACAGATGTTGTCAATTTGATTCTGTGTATGTAGTCTGGTGAAGTCCACGTGTATAATCATTTTTAACATCATTTACAAAAGGCATTTGCAATGAAGTCATTGGTTTTGCAAAATTCTATCACGTGATATCTAGCATCACCAAAGCCATATTTTCTAACTACTCATCCTTCCTCTTTGTATCCAACCTTTGTATTTCAAATGTCAGTGATTATCATTACATCATGATTGCAAGTTTGATCAATTTCAGACTGAAGAATTTGGTAAAATTTTTCAATTTCATACTCACTGTCTTTAGTGGCTGTTTGATAACATTCAAGAATAATGGCATTAACTTGTCTTCTTTGTTGTTGTTGTTAAGTGCCGTCGAGTCAGTTCTGACCCATAGCAACCCTGTACAGGGTTTCTGAGGCTGTAAATCTTTACAGGAGTAGAAAGCCTCATCTTTCTCCCGCGGAACAGCTGATAGTTTCGAACTGCTGACCTTGCGGTTCGCAGCCCAATTCGTAATCACTATGCTACCAGAGCCCCTTTGTCTTCTCTGTAGGCATATGGATATTATCCTATCATAGACACCACTATACTTCAAGATAAATCTTGAAATGTTCTTTTTAATAATGAACGTGACACCATTTCTCTTTCATTTGTCATTCCTGGCATATTAAACCATGTAGCTGTCAGATTCAAAATGGCCAATATCAGCCCATTTCAACTCAGGTGTGACATTGTGGGTTAATGCACTAGACTGCAAGGACGGTTTGAATTGCAAAGTAGTAGTTCATGCTCACCAGTTGTTCCTCAGAAACACTATATATGGTTGCTATCAGTCAGAACTGACCCCACGGCACTTAACAGCAACAACAATGCCTAGGATATTGATGTTTATGTGTTCCATTTCATTTTTAACAACTTCCAATATTCCTAGATTCATGATTCATTCATTCCATGTTCTGATTATTAATGGAAGTTTCAGCTATTTTCCCTCATTCTGAGATGTACCTCATCAGAAAATGAAAGTCCTGAAAGCTATACTTCATTTGTGTCATCACGGTCACTCTACTTTGAGGAGGCAATTCTTCCCCAATTGTATTTTAAATGCTTTCTGACCTGACAGGCTCATACCCAGGAACTTTATTGAACAATATTCAGTGGCTCTTCATCATGTTTCAATATTTTGGTGCTATCTGACAGTTTTCCACAGCTATTCACAAGGTTTTCAATGCCTAAATATTCGGAAGTAGTTCATCTCTCCTTCTTCCTAGTCTGTCTTCGTCTGGAAGCTCAACTGAAACCTTTCCCCCATGAGTGACCTCATATTTAAAATACCTGTGGCAAAGCTTCCAGAGCCACAGCAACACTCATGCCACTACACAGTTCAACAAATCAATTGACTAGTTATGGACATCTACAGGGATTTCCAAAAAGTCTAGCCAGATTAAAACCTTGAATATTGGATATCATTGTTGACATCAGATGAATCTTGAATGACAGCAGAGGATATTAGAAAGAGGCTTACTTTTGTTTTATTGATTATGCAAAGTCATTCAACTGTACAAATCATAACAACCTATAGATACATTAAAAAGAATGGGAATCTCAGAACACCTCATGTGTTCACATAGAACATATACATAGACTAAGAGGCAGTAAGTAGAACAGAACAAGGGAATCATGCGTGGCTCAAATTAAGGAAAGGTGTTCATCAGGATTGCATACTTTTACCAAATTTGTCCAGTCTGTATGCTGAACAAATTATCTGAGAAGCTGAACTATATGAAGAAGAATGTGGCATCAGGATCACAGGAATGTTCATTAACTTGTGACATAACCTTGCTAATTGAAAGCTAAAAGGACTTGAGGCACCTGTTGATGAAGATCAAAGTATACAGTCTACAGTATGGCTTACACTCAATGTAAAGAAAACAAAAATCCTCACAATTGGACCAATAAGCAGCCTTATGATTAATGGACGAAAAATGGAAGTTGTCAAGGATCTGAATTTACTTGGATCCATAATTAATGCTCATAGAAACAGCAGTCAAGAAATCATATCATATATTATACTGGGCAGACCTTCTGCAAAAGAATTCTTTTAAGTGTTAAATTGCAAGCATGTCACTTTGAAGACTAAGGTGTGCCTAACTTGAATCATAGTATTTTAGGTGAAATACCTAAATATAAATATTTATGCACGTGAAAGCTGAACAATTAACAAGGAAGACCAGAGAAGAACTGATGAATTTGAATTATGATACTCGTGAGAAACATTGAAAATATCTTGTACTGTTAGAAGAACAAGCAAAGCTTAGTCTTAGGAGGAAGTATAGCCAGAATGCTTCTTACATGCAAGGATGGTGAAACTTTGTCTAATGTACTTTGAACATGTTATCGGGAGGGACCAGATCTAGAAAAGACATCATGCTTTTTAGAATGTCAGTAAAAACAAAAACAAAAATAACCTCCAATACGACTGGGAATTGGCACAGTAGTAGCAACAGTGGGCTCAAACATACCAGTTTTGAGGATGGAGCAGGACCAGATAGTATTTTGTTCAGTTGTACATATTGTCTCTGTGAGTTAAAGTGGACTCAAAGGCATCTGACAGCATCAACAACAAGGATTTGAGGAAATAAAGCATCAATATCCTATTTCTTTTTTATTTTAACATCCTGATTTTATTTTATTTGAACATTTTGATTACAAAATACTAATAATATAAATAGAAAGGCTCTAAAGTAAAACAAAAATATTTTCCTTCTTTTATTCTATCCAATGTATTTATCTCACAATCTCTCTTTCTCTAACATTTTATTTTCTCAATGACCATTTTATACCATACAAGTCTTTCTCTTCACTGGGAAAGCACTTTATTGAGTTTGAAACTCTTGGCGGCTCTCAGGTAGAGTTCACATCTAGGAAAGCCTTCTGACCACCTAAGGACACGTAAAGAGCTGCAGTATCTCCATGAGACTGCTAGCACTTTAACTTCAAAGCTCAGTGTTTCTAGCACATCTAAAAATAATTCATCTCTGGAGAAATAACTCACAGTAATCAGCCCATTAACAACTTGATGTAGAATCCAGCAAGTCAATTATCAATGCACAAAGAGATATCAAACCCATATGCTGTCAAGTCCAATTCATATTGTTGTTGTTAAATGCTGTTGAGTTGGTTCTCATAGCAATCATAGCAATCCTGTGTAGAGTTTCTAAGAAGCATCTGGTTAATTGAACCACTGACCTTGTGGTTAGTAGTCCAGTGCTTATCCTACATAGCCACACCAGGACTCCATTCCAACTCATAACAACACTATATGACAGAGTAGAAATGTCCCCATAGTTTCCAAAGCTGTAAATCCTATTGAAGCTGAATACCACATCTTTCTCCCATGGAATGGTTGGTGGATTCAAACCACAGACCTTTGGGTTATCAGTCAAGTACTGATCATTGAGTCACCAGGGCTCCCTGACTCTACTAAGAAAATTGTAAAATGTATACTAGTTGATCCACCATTCTTTTCCTGTAAAACGATCTACAGAAATAGATACATTATAATCCAAATTTGCTTAAAGTTGATGGTCTTAATGGTGTTAATTCTTAAATTACAAAGGCTGGAAGCATTTATCTTCACTCTAAACTATATCTGCAATAAAACGAGGGAATTTTCACTGTTAGCAGGACAAACTGCTGAAGATACTCTGACAAATGGCGCTGCTTAACACTTCTTTTTAACTATACCATGCTAACCATCTCTCTTCTTTTAATACAGTCTTTTAACAAAAGTATCAATTTTCCTTCTCTAAGAAGTCTCCTTAATTGGAGTTTTAAGTGTTTTCATGACTGTCTGGTACGACATTTATAGATAGCTCTTGGTTTTTTTTGAAAGAGAGTGCTACTCAAATCTGTAATGTGTTTAACTCTCTGAAAACCAAAACAGGTGCTGTCAAGTGGATTCCAATAGAGCAACGCAATGTGTGTCAGAGTACAACAATGGTGCTCCATGAGTTTTGCAGTGGTTGGTGTTTCACAAGTAGATCATCATTACTTTTTCTCCAGGGACCTCTTGTTGTTAGGTGCCATTGAGTTGGTTCCAAGTCATATGCACAACAGAACGAAACACTGCCTGGTCCTGCCCCATCCTCACAATTGTCATGATTGAACCCACCGGCACCACTTGTTGTTGTTGTTATGTACTTCCGAGTCGGTTCTGACCCATAACGACCCTGAACAGGGTTTCCGAGGTTGTAAATCTTTACGGGAGCAGAAAGCCTCATCTTTCTCCCATGGAGCAGCTGGTAGTTTCGAACTGCTGACCTTACGGTTCACAGCCCGATTTGTAACCACTATGCCACCGGCACCACTGAGTGGACTCAAACCACCAATCTTTAAGTCAGCAGCCAAGCATATGAGCAATTTACCACATAGGGTCTCCTGAAGGCACATATTTTCAATTTTTTGGTGAGCACCTTATTACAGTACCCTGTAGTGACTACATAGAACTCCATGTATATGCTCTTAAATAGTGGAAGCATTAGAAATCTTTCTTTAAAACTCTTTTGTCATGAATAATTTTGACCTACATGACTCAGTTGCTTCAAATAATACAACATCATCATCTAAAAATTCCAGATCCAGACAACTGGAAAAGGCCATTAAAAGAGCAAAAGCTTCTCTGTTTCAATTCTCTCCCAGCCATCCAAAGCAAATGGATCGTTGACACTATTTTCCCAAGCCAAGTTACATCCTTAAGTGGGCCTTTGGCAAAACTTGAGCTCATTAAGTGATGTTTCTATTTGAAGTTACAGCATAAAAACAACCCTTATGTTCCAGTTGCTTCGGCCCTAAGGATGGATCCAGGCATTCATTTCAAATTTTAGTGAATGTATTCAGGATTGTGTATACTGCTTTATGTCACAGAAATATCAAATACCTATTTTGTTTCTTTGAAAACGTCAGAAGATATTTTTTTCCTTAATATTTACTCACTACATGCTATTAAAGAATATTTAATTTGGGTTTTAACTATAGCTATTTGGAAAGAGCCCTGGTGGCACAAATGGTTAAGCACCAAAAGGTCTGTGGTTAGAACGCCCCCGGCATCTCCTCAGAGGAAAAGACCTAACAATCTGGCTTCATAAAGATTGGTACTGGTGGTGGTGATGTGCCGTGGAGTCGGTTCCAACCACCCTGTACAGGGGTTCTGAGGCTGTAAATCTTCTTGGGAGCAGACAGTCTCATCTTTCTCCTGTGGAACAGCTGGTAGTTTCAAACTGCTGACCTTAAGGCTTGCAGCCTGAATCGTAACCACTACATAAAGATTACAGTCTAGGAAACCTTATGAGACAGTCCTACTCTATCCTATAAAGGCATGATAAGTTGAAATCAACTCAATGGTACAGAGCAACAACAACAAAAACATAGCTTATAGAAGAGTATTGTTGCTGTTATGAGTCAGTTCTGACTCATCGCAACCCTGTTCAGGAATTCTAAGGAGCAACTGGTGGGTTTGAACTACCAATGTTGTGGTCGACAATACAGATTTGAAGTTTTATAAATTTTCCATTTGTTAAATTCCTGGGGATTTCTATTACATTGAGCCAGGTGCTGTCTTTTCCTCTCTACAGAATATATTTTACAATCACTCTTAGCATAGTTATTAATAAGCAGAAAATTATATATAAGTACCCTAACTAGTCAGGAGGCAAATGAAGATGAACAGTATCCCTTCTTCACTCATTAATAACAATTTTTTTTAAAGTATCTTTTTATTTAGTCTATGACGACAAAATGTATAAGGAAGCTTCTGGAAATGGACCCATAACCTCAGTCTATCTTCAAATGTAGTGATGGTAAAGGATGGGTGTGATGACAAAGATGTTACCCAGTATTAGGTCCATAGGCAGACTCTTCCTCCCTGTGGATTGTCTAGAAATTCATAGTTGTTGGTAAGCGCTGTCAAGTTAGTTTCAACTCATAACGACCCTTTATAGGGTTTCTAAGGCTGTAAATCTTTGTGGGAGTAGAAATCCTCATCTTTCTCCCATGGAGCGGACTTCAAATGACCCTTGACTCATGATGACCCCATGTGTTACAGAATAGAACATCGTCATATGATCCTTTATAGAAGGAGCTCTGGTACCGTAGTGGTTACGAATCGGGCTGCGAACCGCAAGGTTAGCAGTTTGAAACTACCAGCTGTTCCGCGGGAATAAGATGAGGCTTTCTGCTCCCGTAAAGATTTACAGCCTCAGAAACCCTGTTCAGGGTCGCTATGGGTCGGAACCAACTCGACAGCACTTAACAACAACAACAACCTTTATAGAAACAGACTACTAGGCCTTTTCCATCTACAAAGGCACTGAATGGATTCAAGCAGACAACCTTCAGGTTAGCAGTGCTTTACAAACCACTTGGGCCACATGAGTGATATCTCAAAAGTACATGAAATCTGGGAGGAGTGTAAAAGCAACAGAGGTAAATACTGCTGTATATACAATCCTGCAATAATGGAGATCTATGTATGGATATGTGTATAGACAAGCAGACCGAGCAGACGTGAGATGGAAAACGGGACCGTATATATAAGTATATATATTAAATTCATCAAATAAATTGTTAAGCATAAATTATTATTATTACAGTTGAGAAATTATCTTAAAACTAATATTTGCTTTTCTTTTTATTAAAATATAAAAGGAGACAAGAAATACTGTTAGCACATTGGCACAAAACATCTGTTGATGAGACAGCAATTCTAGCCCCTTGCTACCCTCATACATGTGATTACTTAGATTCATATTTTCCTGGTTTTATATCATTTGATTTAAAAATCTCATAATTTTTTTTATCATAATTTTAGACATTTGTGAGGATTTTGTCTCAGTAAATGTAATTATCTGGAAATGGTGTTAAAACAAAAATATTTTTCTACCTTTTCAACAGTCTCAGTTCACTTTTCTGTCTCTCTCCACACATCCTCCTCTTTTTCTCTCACACATCTGGACTTTTCCTTACCAACTAGAATTTCTGTACGTGGTTAGCAAAGGGTGGCCATGTCCAGTATGAGAAACAACCTTGCCAAAGACAGATCCAGGTTAAGGTAAGTGATGTATTTGCTTGTTGCGCCGCCATGCAATTTAATGAATCTTTCACCCCCGCTGAATAACTTGTGGCTGTGAATTAATGCACTGGACTGCAAGGTTGGTTTGAACCAAAAGGTCGGCAGTTCAAGCTAACCAGCCACTCCTCTGAAACCCTATACAGATTTGCTATGATGGTACATAACAACAACAACAACAGCCCAGTCCCCTCATTAACGATGAAGCAATGATTTCTGATTCAGGCCTCAAATTGGTTTTCTGTCTCGATTTGTAAACACTGTAGCTCTGTCACAATACATTTTCCCAAATGGTTCTATATCATAAGTTGCAGCAAGTAAGCAAGCTAGCATCGATTTTTAAATCCCTCAAATGCACCCTGGCAATCCACAAACATCATCTGTGATTCAGAAGACATAATTAACAGCAAATCTTAAATTTGCAAAGAGGAGACAAAAGTATTAGTAAATAAGAGACAAAAGTGATTTTAAGCAATTGTCAAAATATGTAAGTGAAGCAGGGGAGGCTTATGATCCCCTTACCTAATACAGGTAGTCCAGGTGTGGCACTGTGGACTACTGTGCTGGACGGCAAGGTCAGTTTGAACTGCAAGGTTGGGGCTTCACCCCCAACAGCCACTCCTAGGAAACACTATACAGGGTCGCTATAAGTCAGCACTGACTCCACGGCATGTAACAACAACAACAATCTAATATTTTGTGGATTTCTGCTGTGGCGCTATGGGTTAATGCTCTGGATTATAAGGTTGGTTTGAACTGCAAGGTCAGCGGTTCAAGCTCACCAGCCATTCCTCAGAAACCCAAGGGTCGCTATAAATCAGAACTGATTGAACGGCACTTAACAATAACTACACTAATATACTGGACTCCTGGTGTGACTACGTAGGATCAGCACTGGACTGCAAACCATAAGACTGACAGGTCAAACTCACCAGCTGTGCCTTGGAAACCCTCTACAGGGTCGCTATGAGTAGGAACTAACTGGACAGCACTTGACAACAACAACTTAATATATGAAGATGTATCACTTCACATGCACTGCAAGCATGATTTGTCTTTCTTTGTCTCAGCCTCAACAATAACTAGAAATACTCCGTTGGCAGTTTTTACCTCATAAATCTGGTTCCTTTATCCAATTTTTCTTTACAAGGAAAGAAGAAAAAACTTAAAGATCTTCCCTCAAATGAGATTCTCTTTCCCTCTGGGTTTTCACTGATTTATAATTGTATCGATATTTCACATTTCTATTAAAAACAGCATGTTCTAATGCTCATTCTGGCAGAGACTTTCCTTTGCATAAGACAGGACCTCCACCAAATCTTCTTATTATGGAGAGAGCTTGGAGTTCTGGGAAAATCAATAGGTGTATTGCTAACAGGGAGGCAGGAAGATGAAGAAATATAAATGTGTGGCCAGTAGCAACCACTGGGATAGGAATGCTTCTAAAGGCTGAAATGAGACCACAAGTCTGCAAGTTGTGGAGTTTTCGTGGTTATATCACCACATTTTGGGGTCAATTATTCTGTTTCTCTCTTTTATCCCTGTTCCCTTTAGGGCAGCTGCTCCTGGGAGAGAAATGTTGTCATTTCTCTGTGACTTACTGCTTCACCGACCATCATTTCTCTCTGAAAGGAAATGGCCTTTCAGAGAAACTCTATTTCTTGTTTAAGTTTCTAAATAAATCCTTGGCCTCTGTGGTTCACATCACTGTGCTGCCAGTTTAAGACAGTGTTCAATTATACATTGAAGCAAGGACAGGTCTTCTTTCAGGTGCACACTGCCATAGCTTGCCTCCTCACCATTTGCAGTGGGCGTCTCATTGTAATGATTCTCCTAGCTGCCTTTCCCCTCATTGCAGCCTGAAAATCAAAGCAGCTGCTCAAAAGTCAATGAAAGGTCCCAAGCTGCTAAGGCAGCTAAACGCATTGGTTACCAATAAAGCCTTACTGAGGAATGTAGAAGATATTAACTCTTTATTCCTCAGAAGACATTTTGGAAAACTGATCTGACACACCAAAGTTCCCTTCTAAAATATAATGGCCTGACTAACCAATCTTGGTGCTGAGGCCACCATGCTTTACAACTGGGGTTGACAGCATCTCTCCCCTAACTCCCCATCCCACTCACAATTCCTGAAAGTGAGTCTCTGAGTGGCCTCAGAATGGTCCGAGCTCTAGTCTAGCAAGTTTTCAGTCATTGTTAAAGCAAAGGATCTGAGTATTCCTTGAAAAATGTTTTGTGATTAAGGCTTCCAAGCAACAAACCTCATCATCAAGTAAAAAGAACAGCCTCCTGTGGGAAATAGCCAAACTTTAAATAAAATTGACCAAGCAGAAAGTTATAAACAATATTATTTTAACAGGGTTTTGAGGCGCAGCCAAATATTTTGAAATGTTCTCAGTCCAAACAAAACTAGCATATTTCTCATTTTTTCCAACCTCATGACTGAGACAAGAGATAAATGGGTAGGAAAAAAATAAAAGAAAAAGAAAAAGCTCTCAGTTGCTAAATGTAGGTGGCTAAATGAAGGTTTAAAAGGAAAATCAATCTACACAGTTATAAAAACCAGGTGGCAGGCAAAAATTTGACCCATCCTGAAGAAATGCACACCACTACTACCAAAGGCAGTGAACAGAGCATAGCATTTAGAAAATCAAATCCTGGTCTCACCACTCACACAATACATGAGTCTGTATAAATTTCTTAACTTCTTTGAGCCTTGTGGTCATTTTCTGAAAAATAGTGATGATAGCACTGATCTCAAAAATTATAAAATTTACAGAGATTAAGAATGTAACGGTGTAAGCAACAGCAATTGTAATAGAATTCTCCCCTTACCTGACACTGGATTCCTGGCCAATGCATCTCATGCCAGCCACCACTAAACTGCCATGTGATGATGCTGAATACGCTCCAGCAGAGCTTCCACACAAAGATAAGCTAGGAAGAGAGGCCAGCACTCAGCACATACAGGAATGTCAAATCTCCTTGGTTTCTCCTATTGCTTCCAGTGTCCTTGTACTCCACAGCGCACACCTGAAGATCTGAAAGATATGCTATATATTTAAATGTTTCCAGCATTTTGTTTTTAAGTACTATTTTTTGTTTCTTGTTGTATGCTTTCAACTTGGCTTGGACTCATAGCAACCCTATATAGGGTTTCCAAGGAGTGGCTGGTGGTTTTTTTTGTTTTTTGTTTTTAAGGTTTTTATGGTGGATTGAGTGAAAGTTTACAGGGCATATCATCAGTTTTACATTCAACAAATCATATACCTTGTTTCATTACA
>NW_006408626.1:4116256-4125962 GCF_000296735.1 Chrysochloris asiatica
TCTTGTTGGTTCTCAGTCCACAGAACTTCCTTTAGGATGTTTTTCATAGCAGGGTTGGCTTTGGCAAAATCCCTTAGCTTCTGTTTATTCTGGAATGTTTTGATTACACCATCGTATTTGATTGACAGCTTTGCTGGGTAGAGGATTCTTGGGTGGCAGTCAGGGTTTTATATATGTTTCCAATGCTGTATTTATCTTATTTGATTGTTCCTGTAGTGCTTTCCTGACTTCTCCTTATTTTTCTCAACTCCATTATGTAATGTTTTGAAACATTTTATAATCATTTTTCTGAATTCCTTGTCAGGCATTTCCAAAGCCTGCCTATCTCCCAGTATGGACTGTAGGTCTACTTTCAGCCCATTTGCCTCAGTCACTTTATCTCGTTTCTGGACATGTGCAGATATGATCATCTGTTTCTGTTTTTTTGGCATCTTCAGGGGTTATCTGTGGCCTTAATACTCAGATGGGTATGTATTTTGATATTTTTTATGCTTTCTGATTGCCTCTAGGTAGATGTTATCAGGAAATATGCTTCCCTTTTCACTCTTTTCCTTGAGAAACTTAGGATTCAATATTTGACCTATTTCCTTTTTTGTCTGCTTGTCCCGCTCCACAATCCCTGTTAAGGCCTTTTATCTAGTTGTAAACAGTTCATGGCCAGCTGTGGCCATTTGGTTTTAATTGGAAACTATCTCTTTAAATCTCAAGGATATCTGTGCGTATGCATAGTAGAACCCTCCGAGGGTGGGGTTGGGGTGCCCACTAGCTCAGGCACCCCTATAGTCACCTGAATGGAGGTGCGCAGACAGCAAGGGACCAATGTACAGCTACCAAAAGAGAAGAATATCCACACCTTTATCTCTGTGGTTCTGCCAGGCGTCTGCGGCCGCTCCGATCCTTCCCCTGCTTGTTCTCACCCAAGATGGCGGCTCCTCGAGTAGCTGAGCATCTCAAATTAGAAATGGATTTCTTGCTTCTGCCACAAATTCCTCCAGCTGTAAGCCTTCCAACCTTTTTAATATTCCTTTATATGTGGTTCAGAGTTCTGGGACCATCCCCTGAGCCTGCTTGGTCGGGTATTCTGTGTTGTTGCTGGCGGAGCTCCTTTACTGCACTTTCACCTGATCTGCCATCTTGTTTGTTCTCCGGCTGGTGGTTTTGAACCAGGACCTTGTGGTTAGCAGTCCAGTGCTTATCCTACGGTGTCACACTAGGACTCCCTTAGTACAATAGTTTGACATGAAAAAAGTTTTTTAAAAAATTGCCTAGGAATCTAGAGTTTTGAGTCTGTTACTAATTCTGAGATGTCCTAACTTCAAGAACTTACTATATATTAGTTTCACAAAGTTATTATATACTAGCTTCAAGAAATTACTATATATTAGCTTCAAGAAGTTACTATATATTAGCTTCAAGAAATGACCTTACCTCTCTGGGCTAGAAGTCATTCTCTAAAATAAGAGGAATAGAATAGATAAACAGGGACTCCTCCTGTTTTGGTATTTTGGTATTCAGGAAATTGTTGGGTGGCACTGTAGGAAAGGAGTCCGCGTGGCACTGCAGGATAATGTGCTGGTCCATAAGTTCAGTTTGAACCATAAGGTTGGCAGTTCAAACTTACTAGCCACTCCTTTGAAAGGCTATACAAGGTCACTATGAGTCAGAATTGACTCAATGGCATTAACAACAACTGTAGGATAAGCGCTGACCTGCTAACTGCAAGGTGGGCAGTTCAAACCTGCTGAGAGCTCCAACGGAGAAAGAGAAGTATTGTTGCAGTAAAGAAACCCTGTACAGGATCACTATGAGTCAGAAGCAATTCAATGGCATTGGGTTTGTTTGATTGCTTGATTTTTCATGATTGTTCAAACCAAGGGTTTTCTATTTTGTTTTGTTTTTACATTTTCTTGATACACTATTTTTAAAGTAAATTTTGGTATAATTTGTATGGGGAATTTTATACATGAAAATTTTAGTGAAGGAAAAGAGTCTTGTTCTTAGAAAATGTTCAACACATGTTGGTGGAATGTTGCACTAATTAGGATGAAACCAAATGAGGCTTTTAATTTAAACCTGAATCCATTGTTCCTTCTTAATCATAAACTCCTGCCCACTACTACAATTTTTTTTTAAACATCAGAAGCACTGGCCCTTAATGTTGTCAATTGAAATAAACAGCAGGTGGCTCAGAAAAAAAAAAAAAAAATTCTTTAACTGCTATTACATTTTTATCATACCTCACAAAACCTTTATTTTAACTATGAAAATCAGAAAGTTCAGAGAAATAATATAATCATCTCTCCCTGTGGCACTGTGGGTTAATGTGCTGGATTGCAATGTTGGTTTGAACCGCAAGGTTGAAGGTTCAAGCTTACCGTATACACTTCAGAAACTGACTATGAGTCGGAACTGACTCTATGGCACTTAACAACAACAACAAAAATAAATAACTAAATAATCATAGTGATTGCAAAAGGAAAATAAAAAAAACAAAAACTTAAAATTATGGGCTCTGATTTTGATGTTGTTGTTGTTAAATGCTATGGAGTCCATTCCAACTCAAAGGGACACTGTATAGGATTTCTGATGAACAGCTGGTGGGTTTGAACTGCCAACTTTCAATTAGCAGTCCAGTGTTAATCCTACCTTGCGTTAAGTCCACAGCAACCTGTAGCGTTGTCCTTCGCTAAGACCTAAATAGACAGAAAAAAGATCCTTTTATTTCCAAAGACTTGTACTCTTTGGGTAGATAACAGAACTTTCTGAGATTTCTGAAAGGAGTGTGTCAGGCCTACAAATTAATGTATGAACAAAGCCAACTTGGAAATTTTATTCAATGGGAAGGGAAATGTTAAGACTAGGTTTAGAAGAGTACTCCTGCTCTCAAGCATTTTTTTAGTGAGAGATGAATTCTCTTTACTCCCACTCCTACCTTCTAAACCATTTTTTGGTTAAGATGGAAATTTAAATATCTGAAAGGAGCAAAAGGCATCTGATGGAGTTGCTTCCTCTCTGGAGTAAAAGTCTCTGAATGCCTGTTGTCACCATCATTGCCACACTTGGGTTCTAATACGTGTGCCACACTAGACTCAGTTGCCCCTGTGCTCCTCGTGAGTGGCTGGGATTTGGTTCTGTTTGTAGAATGAATCTGTTTCAATTCCTCACTTCTCATCTCATATTTTCCACTTTCAGGAATGTATTTTGAATTTCATTCAGGAGTAAGTTCTTATCATTGTAAAATGCAATAAATCTAGAAAGAGTTTTGCCAAATTAAAAAGGGAAAAATATACATATATATGAGAATGTTGTTGTTGTTATGTTCCATGGAGTCAGTTCCAACTCATAGTGACCATGCACAGGGTTTCCGAGGCTGTAAATCTTTATGGGAACAGAAAGCCTTATCTTTCTCCCATGGAACAGCTGATAGTTTCAAACTTCTGACCCTGAGATTAGTAGCCCGATTCATACCCACAATGCTACCAGAGCTCCTTGTATATGAGAATATATATAATAATATCAAGAAGTTTCACCAACAGGACTTCAGACATGTTTTTTTTTTAATTTTCAGGATTACACAAACATTACCATTGACTAGATTCCATCTGATGAGTTGTCAGATTTAAGTAGCTTCTCCACTTCTTAAATATGCTTTAATTAAGAGTCTGTGCAGTTAGTTCTTCATTTTCTTTTTTGCTATTGAAAGCTTAAGGACTTTTGTGGTTGTATTGAATTTGGGTGAATATATATAAAGTTTGCCTCCAAACTTTTCATGAATTGAAAATCCTATAATTTATACATTTAGAAGGAATCTTATAAATCAAAAAGGTTTCTCTTTTAATACTTGGAAACATTAGAATTTTCAAATATTAAAATTTTAGAATCAAATAAATTCAGTTATATAATTTGTTAAAAAATTTCAATAGCCAATCTGCTTTCAATTTAAATTTTTTATTTAAAGTTTTGTCAAAGATAGTTATCAATCATACAAGTACAGTGATTTTCTAGACCCTTATAACCTCCTAGACAATATTCAGCTATCATAATACTCTAACCTACTGTTTTACTCTATGTTGTCTTATCAGTGCATAAACATTCCCATTTGTATATATCTATGCATATCTGGAATACTCCACTGCCTTCTTTTTCTATTCTTGCTAAACGTCTGTGCTCTCAAGATATGAGTAAAAAGCTCACATCTTCCCAATATCTATAATATCCTGCTCATAGTGAACATTCAACATATACATTGGTGGCAATTAGAGCACATTATTTTCATTAATAATGTCCAAGTATGTGGTACTCTAATTGCATTTTTCTTAATATTTTAAAGATTGAATAGAGTGTACATGGTCTTCCACAGATATAACAATGGAATATGTGTTATAGTCTGAGATTTAAGCTATAAGTGGTATCCTAAAACAGTGGAGTCCTGGTATGGTGCTGCAGTTTAACGCATTGGACTGCAAGGTCGAATTTAACTGCAAAGTTAGTGATTCAAGCTCACCAGCCATTTCTTGAAAAGTCCATACAAGATTGGCATGAGTCGGAACTGACTCCACAGCACTTAACTACAACAACAACTTCAAAATCATGAATTTTCCTATCTAGAGTAGCTAATGTAGGTAGATTCATCTTACATTACTGATGATTTTGTTCTTTCACTGCATGCTATTAAACAATGTGAACTTCGGTAAACAACAGATAGCCAAAATCCTGTTGCCATCAAGTCAATTCTGACTCATAGCAACTTTCTATATAGCACAGAGTATAGCTGCCCCATAGGGGTTCTGAGACTGTACATCTTTATGGAAGCAAACTGTCTCATCTTTCTCCTGTGGATTCTAACAACTGATCTTCTGGTTAGCAGCCCAACACTTAATCAACTATGACAACAGGGCTCCTTAAACCATAGATTGTTGTTGTTAAGTACTGTTAAGTCAGTTCTGGCTCACAGCAACCCTGTATAGGATTTCTAAGATAGGGACTTAATAGTAAGAATTCCTAATGCCAAAACCAGGACTATCTTGAATGTATCTATGGAATGCACAAAGATGAGCTGGACAGACTCTGAACAAGGGGAAAAAAGGCCTAAAGGAATGTCAGAAACACTACTCTCAAGCAAATGAAATAGAATCATATTCAAGCATAAGAACTAGGAGAGAAAGACAAGATGCATTTAATTTTAGAAAGTCGTCCCACATACCTAAAGCCATGTAGAGTATTGTAACATTAATGTTTTCTATTTTTAAAAAGGCACAATTGTAGTCTTCATATTCACACTTGGGATCACTTAAGCAGTTCATTAATGGTTTCTTCCATCACAGTTACCCTGAGGAATAAAGAACCTACTTTTATGTAAAGAGATTCCTCTTTCTTCCCAAATGACAAAGACTCATTTCCCACCACCACTGCAGACCCAACAAAAAGAATCACAACTATACTATGAATATGTGTACTGATTTTTAACTATTAAACCAATTTAACATTTATTACCCCCATTTCCTCCTAAAGCACCTTTGTGAGACAGAGAAGACAGCTTTCTTTCTTTCTTCCTTTTTATTTTTTTCCAGATATGTAATCGCAGAAAGCAAGCCCAAAGGAATTGTGAAAAATGCAAGTAATTGCAAATGCTTTTCAGATCTGGACAGTCCCAAATATGTTCTTCCCTCCAACACCTTTTGTTTAGAGTTTCTTTCGTCTTGGTGGACTGACCTAGGGTTATTCATAGGTAGTGATCCCACAGGGAAAGAGAACCAGAAAATAGCTTTTTAAAAATCAGTCAAGCAAAAGAATAATCAACAAAATAAAACACCTTACTATTGCCTGCCTTTAGGGAACAAGGCAACGACTTTAGTCTAGCAAGCAGACAGTCAATAAATGTGATAATCCATACCCAGTTTCCCAAGAAGTTCTCAACAAACTAAACCAACAACAATTTGAATATTCAGATGGTAGAATTGATACATAAGTAAGCCATTATTGTTATATTGCCGTTCAGTTTCCTAAATGTGTTCTTTGAATCACTGGTTCTGTAGACTTTCCAAAGGGGTTTGTTTGATCACAATTTTATGATCAAATATTTGGAGGAATTTATTTAACAAAAGTTAAATAAACTTCACTATTTCAATGCAAGGAACTCTGGTAGGCTTAGTGGTTTATAAATGAGGCAGCTAACTACAAGATCAGTAGTTCAAATCTACCAGTCAGTCTGTTAGAGAATGATGAGGCTTTATGCTGCCATAAAGATTTAAAATCGAGGAAACTCTATATAGAGTCACTATGAGTCGGAACAGACTTGGTGGCACAGAACAACCACCACCATTCCAAGGCTATCATATACTGATAGATATGTGAATTTCCAAATAGAGTGGATTTCCAAAGGAATAAAACATGATATGCAATTTTTTTTTCTCATAGCATTTGACCATGGACTTCCCTCCTGCACACTTTCTTATTCATGGAGAATTTTAAGAGCCTCTCTGGTAGCATAGTGGTTATGAATCAGGCTGCTAACCTCAAAGTCAGCAGTTCAAAACTACCAGATGTTCCATGGGAGAAAGGTGAGGCTCTCTGCTCCTGTAAAGATTTGCAGCCTTGGAAACCCTATACAGGGTCACTATGAGTTGAGTCTGAACCTACTCCATGATACTTAACAACAACAAAGAGACTAAAGTATTGTATTCACTTCTCTGCAAATTAGCAATCTGCTGCATAAAAACTGAGGAACACAATCAGGTGGTTGAATATTCTCAAATACACACATTTTCAGTGTTAGAAATATCTAGATTTGCTTTACTTGCGTTTTTCACGTACAGTCTTTGCATAGTGAACTATAGGCATACAATTAGAGAAACATTAAAGGACAAGTTCAAACCTTACTTCATACTGCTTTGATTTTTACAATCTGATATTTTTGAAGTTTGATTTTCATTTGATTATATGACAAACCATGTGCTTACATATAATAGACCATGTGAACAAGAAAGTTAGACCATTTATCTTCTTTTAGAAGTAATATATAACTGACATTTACTGAGTATTTGCCATGAACTAGGCACTGTTTTAAAACTCTTATTATGTATATTAATTCATCCATTGTCTAACAAAATACCAAAAAAAGTATACATGGGGCCTTCAAAAAGTCCATGGAAAAATTCCATTATTTTTTAATTCCATTTTTCTTGATGTACAACTATAGGATAAAGTACTGGACTGCTAACTACAAGATCAGCAGTTATAACCTACCAGTCATTCCACGGAAACCCTATACAGGTTCCCTATGAAGTGAGAAGTAACTTAACAGCACTTTACAACAGCATAATATTGTCTCTTTTTATAAAATTTTGGGTAAATTTCATAAAGTAACATTTATTGAGAAACTGCATTAAGTAGTTTATCTAAAGTAGTAATTTATTCAACTGATGTAGCAGAGTTTGAGCTCATGTAGTCTTATTCAGAGTCAATGTATCTAACATCCCAGTAAACTACCTCTCAAGAAATGCAGCCACGCTGAAATTTATATTCTACTACCTGAAGTAGATGTAATAACTCAAGTATATTGGCTTCTTCCATAACTACAGATACAAAGAAACACTGTTCTCACTTGTGTTGCTCATAAGTGCCTTCAAGTTGGTTCTGACTCAGAATGATCCTGTATAGGGTTTCTGAGGCTGTAAATATTAGCAGGAGCAGAAAGTCTCATCTTTCTCCTATGGAGCAGCTGCTGAGCTCCAACCACCACCTTCTGGTTTACAGTCCCAGTGCTTATCCTACAGAGCCTCCATGCTTCCCATTCTCACTTTGGTAACTGGGAAATTGTCAAACCCTAAAGCTTAAATTATTTTCTCATCTTACAATCAACCTCTTTACCGTTTACCTCTGCTTGAACCAATGAAAATGCATAGCAGAGATACCAGCAAGGATGCATCAGTTTTATTTTATGGTAGGCTTCATAGAAATGAAAATATTAACCCAAGGCCAAGGTCTGTGGCTGACTTTTCTCTTTGTTCAGCATTACTGATATACCTAAAGAAACTTTTCACTGAGTACATTGACATGTGGCTTAAATATCACAGATCTACAAACTAAAAAGAAATAGAAATCTTAGATAATAAGTGACAGTTAACCTGAAAATTATTGGTCTCTGAAATGTACCCTTTAATCATTCCTGAAAAGGGAACTTAAAATGAGGAACATTTATTAGTGAATTATTTTTAGCTTTAAACTGATCCCTAATGGCTTTCAGTGAAATCCTGGTTTAACCTTGGGATATATTTCATTATCACATCTATAGACAGAGCTCTTTCACAGTGCTGATTGAAGCTACGATTTTGAAAGAGAAAATCAGGATAATGTGCTCCATTTAATTAGACCAGCTCCTATATATGTCTGATTTTAAATTTTGGTAACTCTTTATAAAGTCTTAGCAATAAGGATAATACTAAGAATGCACAGTTAAGGTTAAATACTACCTAAAACTTAAAACGTATTGCCCAAGTATTTCTACGATCACTATTTAATATTCCCCTTCTTCCTGAACAATATCCTTGAATGTAGGTAAATGACAAGTTTTGTTTTCCATATTTTCTAGAAAGAGCAAAATAAAATGACCTATTTAGGGCCAGACTGCTGTCATGTCCACAGAGTGTTTTGTGTGTGTGTGTGTGTGTGTGTGTGTGTGGTGTTTTTTTTCCCCCTTTAAGCTTTATTTATTCAAGTGATAAATAGGGAGATACATATGAAAGTACTCTGTGGTGTTTTTTTGCATAATTTAACAGTGATTTATTTATATGTCCACCTACTTGTTTGCTTTTGTGCTTGTAACTTAGATAAAGAATGTTTCTTCTATAGTTTTACAATGAAGTTATAGAAGAACTAAGTGTCGTGGCTTCTCTAAAGGAAAATATTTACATTATATTTTTTACTTTAAACATAATGATAAATCCTGATGTCTGTGTATGAGGTATGAAAAACAACTAGAGTTGATCTAAAGAAAATACATAAAGAACTTTATTTCTTTGATATTTCATTGGTTTTGTTGTTAGCAGCCATCAGAGTCAGCCTCCACCTTGTAGCAACTCCATGCAAAATAGGTCCGGACCATTGTCATCCACAGAGTTTTCATTGGTTGATTTTTGGGAAGTAGATCATGAGGCTTTCCTTCCTTCCTAGTTTATTTTAGTCTGGAAGCGCCACTGAAATCTGTTCAGCATCAAAATCACACAATGCCCCACTAACAAATGAGTAATGGCTGTACTTGAAATGCATTGGCAGAGAACCAAACAGGAACGTCCTCATGATGTTTGTTGTTATTGTTAAGTGCAGTGGAGTTGGGTCCAACCCATAGGGACCTTGCATTGTGTTTCCGAGGAGTAGCTGGTGGGTTTGAACCACCTACCTTGGGTTCAAACTGACTTTGCAGTCCAGTGCATCATCTTGAAGAAGGAAGGAATTCTAGCACTGAATCACAAGTGTTACATATTTTGTTGTTGTTAAGTACAGTCTAGTAGTTTCCAACTCATAGCAATCTTATATAGGGTTTCTGAAGAGCAGTGGTGAGTTTGAACCATTGACATTATGGTTCACCCAAACTTGCAGTATGGTGCTTATCCTACAGTTGTTGTTGTTGTTGTTGTCAGGTGCCATCGAGTCGGAACCGACTCATAGCGACTCCATGCACAGCAGAACGAAACAATGTTCGATCCTG
>NW_006408626.1:4127357-4145689 GCF_000296735.1 Chrysochloris asiatica
CATATGGTATCTCTTGAAATGGTTGAACATTAACCATTTCCTTCTGGTACAATGACTCTGTGTATTCCTTCCATCTTTTCTTGATGCATTCTGCACCACACCATAATTCAGTGTACTTGTCTGACACAATAATAGAGGAAACAAAAAGTATTGCAGGTATTTCAAACAGGAAGTGATACAATATGGGAGATTAGGCCACAATGAAACAAAATTCTTGGAAGGACTAGTACAGTGAATTCTAGATTGAACCTCCATAAGTTTTCCCCTAAATAAAACAAAAACTTATCTACCAAGGGAGCCACTACCCTTTATTCCACCTCTGGTACTACTGACTTTGAGAGCTTTCCCCAAAGCAGTAATCCAGGGGCCAGGAAGCTGGAAGCAGAAATATGCTGCAGTAGCTACGGCACTTCCATAACTTCCTCTGTTTCCCAGGAAGCTGGGAGAGACCACTGGAATGCCTGTGCAGAAAAATCTCTTCAAAACTCTGCTGGGGACACAATAGTCAATGAGGACAGGAAGATGACCCTTGCCTTATTTCCACCTCCCAAGCTCATGTGTTCAGCTACTTGGCAAAACCTAATTCTCAGCAAGAACTCTGGCAGCAATAAAGTCTGGAAACAAATTCTAAGTATATTCAGTTTCTGCAATATAGACAGGCACAATCAAAGGAGGGTGGACTAAGATTAAACAAGACATTATAAAATATCTATCAAAAGTGAATTTAAAAGTTTAGCCATGATTAGCTTCAAATTTTATTTTATCATCATTGATTGTAAGATTAACCATTATTTAATAAAGAGCAAAGAAATAAAAAAAAGTGCCCATTAAATCATGAAACAATACTAAGATGACTTCAATTATAAAATGCAGCCAATTTTAGAGATATTACCATATGAATATAACAGACACCTTAGAATCAAGTATGTTTGTCATGATAGATAGTAATATTATGTTATGTTAAGTGACATAGAATCTATTCTGACCCATAGCTACCCTATGTAGGGTTTTTGAGAAGTGGCTGATGAGTTTAAAATGACCTTGTAGTTGAAACCAACTTTGCAGTCCAGAGCATTAATCCATAGCACCACACTAGAACTGCAGATAGTAATGGTATATTTTTATGATGGTATACTCTATGGGTATCCAGTGAATTTGACTTTTTCTTTGTTTTTTTTAGAAAACTATTCACAGGTTCAAATTAATTAGCATTTCCATTTTAATTGACATGAAAGAAAAATGAATGAAGAAGAGTGATTGATTGGAAGAGACATTTTATCATACATAGAGTAAACAAAAACAAACAAACAAAACAAAACACAATCCACAGTGGTAAAGTAAATGCAGACCCATAGGGACCCTGTGCAACAGACTAGAGCTGCTCCACAGGGTTGTAAGACTGTAAATTTCTGCGGAAGTAGACTGCCTCATCTTTCTTCACTCGAGTGACAGGTAGGTTCACATCCTTGATGTTTTGGTTAGTAGCTCATGTCAACCTCATTCTCCGTCAGGGTTCCTTACATACAGATAGTTTACCAAATTAAATAACTATAGGGTGATCACTGGGCTGCTAACTACAAGGCAGTCCAAAAACAACTGCCACTTCTCAGAAACCCTATACAGGGTCACTATGAGTCAGAAGCAACTCGATGGCACTAAACAAAAACAGGTAAGGAATAGATTACATTGCAAATTTTCCATTAAATTCTGACCTCAGAAGTAGGAAAAGATACTCTGTTTAAAAACTCACTGCCATCCAGTTGGTTTCAACTCATAGTGACCCTAGGTTTTGAAGGCAGTGAATCTCTATGGGAGCAGCCTCATATTTCTTCTGGGAAGTGACTGGTAGATTTGAATTGCTAACCTTGTGGTTAACAGTCCAATGTTTATCCTTCAGTGCCGCCAGGACTCCTTATACAGAGATAGTTTATCAAATTAACTAAAAATTATTTCAATCTATATAGGTCAAAAGTGGAGTCCTGGTGTGGTGCTATAGTATAAGCATAGAACTACTAACCACAAGGTTGGGCAGTTCAAACCCACCAGGCGCTTCCTTGGAAATCCTATACAGTTGGAGCTGACTGGGTAGCACTTAGCAATAACAATAACAGATCAAGAATAGATTACATCGCAAAACTTCCTATTAAGAACTTCTGACCTAGTAGAGAAGTAGGAAAAAGCTTTCTGTGAGTGATAGTAAAATACATTTCAGCATGCTACCGAGAGTGACTGTATTCTGTCAACTACAACCAGTTATGTTTGGTATACAAATGGTCATCTTTCAAGCTAGGAGGAACCATTCTTTCAGGGAAGAACAGAGAGTAGTAAAAAGCTAAGTGTGACTAAAATGGAAGACTATAAATGCAATCAAGACAACAGACTAGGCTCAATACAGACCATGAAAAATAAAAAAGCAAAGTTGCAAGAAAAGAAGCAATTAGTGAACAGTGCTGAGAAAACAGAAGGCAAATGGTCCAAGGTAAACATTTATTCAGCACCTACTACATGCCAGGCACTGTTCTGGGTGCTGTTAGCAAAGGAAGAAACCGAGGTTGCATAAGCTCAGAGGGTAGCAGTCTAGAGTTCTTTGAACAAAGCATTCCAGGAGATCCTGAAAAACTGTTTTAATAAGTCTCTATTATCCTACTTTTGAGTTAAGTTTTCAAATGGGTCCCCTAACTTTAGATCAGAACTTAATGAGCTTCCCCCTGAGTTGCTGTGAGGTCTGGACCTCTTGACCATCAACAGCAAGTATAAGTGTTTTTGTTTTTGTGATAAAAATCCATCCCTGGGTACCAGCACCAAAAAGCCTACAAGATAAAAGTTGGCTTGAGGGATTTATGGCTCATAATATATTTTTGCTGTCAGAACAAAGATTGCAGAAGTCATTTGCCAACAACTTGCTTATTTGATTTATGGAATAATTAATTGTATGTAAGATAAGCAGTACACCATGGATTGACAGCTTTAATTAATAGACCCTTGCTGCAGAGAAATCTTTATGAAATTGTAAATGCAAGTTCATAGACCATAAAACCAGCATCTCTCAAGTTGGCTTTCTCTTTCTTAATATCCCATTCTTTATGTGTAAACCCAGGGTCGTGTGTATGATAATAACCCTTTATGTTCATTTATTGCTTTGTTACTTACAAAGTAATGTCTGTTAAAAGTATAGTCTGTTTTATTCAGTCATCATAGCATTCCTGCAATGAACACAGAGACAGCATTTTTATCTGTATTTGTTGTTGTTATGTGCCATTTGGTCAGTTCTGACTCATCGTCACTTTGTCTAGAGTTTCCAAAAGAGACTGGTGAGTTTGAACTGCTAAATTTGTGATGATCATTGCACCAGGGCCTCATCTGTGCAGTTGGTGGATTTGAACTACTGACCCTGCAGTGTAAGACTCTACACCACCACGGCTTCTTCCTCTGGAACATGTTGATGTTGTTAAGTGCTGTTGAGTCAGTTCCAACTCATAACAACCCTGCATAGGGTTTCCAAAGCTGTTAGTCTTTACAGGAGCAGAAAACCTCATCTTTCTCCTGCAGAGTGACTGTCAGATTTGAACTACTGACCTTGTGGTGAATAGCCCAGCTCACAATACACTCTGCTACCAGAGCTCCTCTGGACATAGTAGGTATTTAAAACTTGATCTTGTTACTGCCTTCCCTCCTCCAGTCACCTTCCCCACTATTCAGTTACACTGCTCACAACCGCCAGACTTAGCTGGGTTCTCAGTATATCAAATACTCCCTATAATTCTGCCTATGTCAGGGGAAGATCAGACAGCTTAAAATGAGTCCTTTAGTGATACTGCAATAAAATTCTTTGGAAATTGTCCAAGCAGACTCACTCCAATGGAGATTTTGCTTCAAAATAAAATAGTATTTGATCCAGGTTCATATATTTTTTGTAATAACAAGTACCTCATTCTAGACATAGTCACCAATGAATGTATGACACAGAATTATTATCATTAGCAGTGCAATTGCTACTAACATGTCTGCATTCAAGAAACTTAGAACTTTAAAGACAAAGAACTTACTAGGACATAGAACATATATAAAAATGTACATTAGTGTCCTGGTATGTATTGTGCTATAGAATAAACACTGGAATGCTAACTGTAAAGTTGGTGGTTCAAACCCACCAGCTGCTTCTTGGAAACTCTATATAGGGTTGTTATGAGTTGGGACTAAATGGATGCCACTAAATAATATGTTATCTTAGCTATATTTTCCTCAATCAAGTGCAGGAGCACAACTTCTTTACCTGCCAACCTTAACTCACTACAAAGAGCTACATTTTTTTATTTCCTTATGGATGAAATATCTGCTCTAATTATAATAGCTTTTGTTCAAAATGCCAAGATTGCATTTCTTACTACTAGTGACTCATCTAATTAAACAGCAGCAGCTGCTTTCCCTGGCTTTATTTCTGACAGCAAGTTGCAGATGCTTCATTGAAATGAAATCTCTAGTTGTCAATGAATCTATCCCTCGTGACTGGATTGTTTCCACCTTGATTTTGTTGGAGTGTGTGCACCTGCATGCGTATGTATGCTTGTGCATGTGTACATTTTTGTGTCCTGGAAAAAGAAAAGGGATGGTGGACAAGTTGAAGAGTGTTTACTATAGAAACCTAGTGTGGCATGCATTTCATGAAACGGGTCAAATAATCCCTGATTTATTGTTTTTAGTGAGCACATTTTCATCACCACCAATAATAGTTCTTGGATCACAGTCTCTGGGAGTGTGATTTCCTCTCCGGGCTCTGGACTATGATTGCTGGTTTAGTTACATAACAATTTTCCAAAACATTCTTAAGGTAATCTCAGATCATATATTGAACAGATAAGACCCAAATCACTAACTATTCTGATCGCCCCTCCATAGAGTGTGTTCTGTGCTGATCAATTTAATCAAAAGTAAAGACTGGAATGATCCTCAGAAGGGTTCTGCTATTGAACTCAGTGACTGTGTCTGAGGAAATGAACAGGCATCTAGACAGTGATTTCTTCATGGCTGTATGCCCTGTATACGCACATTGAATATAGTCTCCCTAGTTGGTTTTGGTATTATTTTTATTTGGAATTGTTTAAAAGAGGAAGAAAGGGTGGTAAGATGGATGAGTTAGTTTTAAGCACTTTAGGATGGATTTTATTTTGACAAGACATAATGACATCTCCCAACAAAATGATCCTGTCCAGACAATGATTTTTTTACTGGTGGTGATGGTTGTGTGCCACTGAGTCAGTTCCAACTCATAGTGACCCTGTGTGGTGTTTCCAAGGCTATAAATCTTTATGGGAACAGCAAGTCTCAGCTTTCTCCCACAGAGCAACTGCTAGATTTGAATTACTGACCTAGTTCAAATAAAAGAAAAAAATACAAAGAATTTGTTTTGTGTGTGTTTTTTAAAGGACATAGCAACTGCTCTTCACAGAGCCCATTGCCTTGTTGAAAAGACAGGAAATACAGCTGGACAATAAAATAAGGTCAGAGCTATGCATGATGATATGTCAAGAGACTGTGAACACATGGGGGCTGGGGGTGGGGGCAACAGGACACATTTCTGAAGAAGTGAAGCCAGTACTTAGACTAAAAAGTCAAGTAGGAAATAACTGGAAAACCAAGGAGGATAAGGGAAGAACACTCAGGGGAAGACACAAAAGCGCAAGAGGGCTTCCCAAGGGTGGAGGAAAACGTGATTAAGCATAACTATGTCCTGCAGGGTTGCAAGAGACATCATAGTGAGAGTTAAAATAGTGTCAGATCTTCACAGGCCCTGTACATCCAGCTAATGAGAGAGTTTCTGAAGGATTTCAAAAGATGATACACTGCAATGTACTGTTTTGAGATATGTGTGACAGTAGAGTGGAGGGTAGATTTGAGGAGGGTTGAGGTGACAGACAGGGATGTATTCAGAGGCTGTGACAGCAATTCTCATTATGCAAGGACTCAAACAGAGACAAGCAGAGTACAGAGAGTGAGGAGGGAACACAGTTTAAAGCTAATGTGCAGTGGATAAAACATACAATCCCCTTGAAAATCTTAGCTTGATATAGGAAGACAGCTTCCTTCTCCTGTTGTCTCAGTTGGTAGCATAATACCTGATCCGTGCATTAGGAACCTTTAACTTTTCCAGTGAACTTAGTATATAGTTTATTTTTGGTTTTGTTTTCATTACAATGAGATCAATAAGAAAATGCTGGAAAGGGGAATTATTGACTTCGGATAAAGGAACAAAGAACCCCTCTCTAGCTCTTTCATTATTTACTACAGAAAATATTAGAAATGGCATTTTCAGCCATAACATAACACACCTAAGGCTCTGAACTTTTATTAGGACTATTATTAAAAGGGAGTCCTAGTGTGGCTCTGTAGGATAAACACTGAACTGCTAACTGCAAGGTTGGTAGTTTAAACCTATTAGTCTCTCTTCAGTAACCCTATACAGGATTGCTATGAGTCAGAACTGACTCAAAAGAACATAACATTATTTAAAGAAACAGAAACAGGACTGGCTTTATTAGTTGTCAAGTAGCAGTCTTCAGTACAGCCATCAGCGTTCCTGAGAGTTCGGCACCAGCATTATAAAGGGATTTGATAACTGGGAGCAGTTCTAGGGAGAAAGAATAAAATAGTCTGCCCAACATAAAACACACATTTGCTATTTTGTCCTTAAAAGTTGCTCCTTGGCGCAATATCAAAAATGTGTCACAAAAGACAGATTGTTTTTCCGGCTTACTTTTTTTGTCCAGATGTCATAGTTTTGCTTGTACAGAACAGAAGCTGTTAGGGCTTTCTTTCTTTTTTATTTATTTATTTTTATTTTTAAGGTTTTAATTGTGGATTAAGTGAAAGTTTACAGGGAAGATCATGAGTTTTACATTCAACAAATCATATACCTTGTTTCATTACAATGATTAAAATCCCCTCCATGTACCATCAGTTAACAGTATTTCTTTCTATCCACTTTACCTCTAAAAATTAAAAAACACTCAGGCACATACAATCATTTACACCTCCAAAGGGCACATTCTGCAAGTCTGCCTCCTGGCCACATAGTCCCTCTCTTCCCATGAATCTAGAGTTCTCAGCCACTGCCCCTCTCCATGACCCCATCTCTGAATCCATCTGTGGCATGGCTTCGTCTCTGGATAATGTCCCTCATTCTGCTTGTGCTCTTCTCCCTTGATGGTCCTAGGGTCCTCTGTTTCTGGACTGTAAGATTAACCACTCCCCTGTTTTTGTTACAAAACTTCTACCTTTACAATTGTGACGGTCACAATTAGTCAAGATAACAATTATTCACTATTGAATCATACAAATCTTATCCCCATCTCTTTTCAGCAGACCCATCTAGACAAGATGTAAACTATTCAATGGGAACCCTTTCTTTTCCCCCATACTCAAACTAAACTCCCTCTTGAAACCTTGTAAGCCAGTCACTTCATGACTTTATCGCCCCCTCATTTTAGGTATCCAATGTCTAAGTTGCCTATCCCTATCTACCCTGTGTTCAGAGGAGATAGCATTGATACTTGATGTGAATGCTCCTTTCCTCTCTATTGGTATTTAGAGTTACTACCTCCATGAGTATAGGTCAGATTCATCAAATTATAGCAATTTACCCTTGTTTCCTTTATCCAAAAAAAAATTATTATTTTTTTAATCTTCCTCTAGTCGAGTTCTGATTATCAGGCCATTGAGGCGAGGTCAAATGGGTACTGTCTGCAAGTTTGGGTGTTCTTGTGTATCTCCCCTCACTTCATATCAGCTAGAAGTTTCACTCTCAGCTCTAACCCTCTATGGTGATGTCCTTGTCCATGGGCTCAAGTGTCCTCTGGTCTCACCACACTTTAGACCAATCAGTCCTTCCTCTTCCCTCGCTCATCTCCAGGTGAACAGGAGTCAGTGGATTTTGGTTGAACTCAGCCCATTTCTTCATTGCTGCCTTTCACCTTCTTCTACTCACTAGTAGACCAAAATGGCTGCCAGAAAGCTTACATGCCTGTTTGTGTGTTCCCTTTGAGTATTAGTCTTAGAGAGGAGTTTATCTTGAAGCAACTTGATTGTTTGCCTTGATGGCTTCCTGGTGAACAGCTTGTTTGTTCTTGTAACAGCCAGTCATGCTGACTTTTTGTTTTGGGTTTTTCCTGATGACCTTTCTTTGAAAATGTATCATCTGTTGCTCTAGCTGTTTCAGGCTGGTCTGCTTGTCCTTGCCAGTGGGAATGTCCCATCTCATAAGGTTCTGGATGGGACTCAGGATTCTACCTAAGGTCCTGCAAAGGCTTTGCAAGTAGCCTATTTCACTGGGCAAGTTCTAGAACTCCTTTTAGGTATTCCAATCAGTTATAAGCTGAAGACAGGCTTATAAGTTTTCTGTAATCATGTTTCACAACATTCATTTCTATCCCACTCAAGGGTCTATTTTACAATAGTAGGCAAAGGAAACCAATATTCATAAGACAGTCAAGCATTTTAGTATTATTTACCCTCTTCAAGCTATGCCTAGATCCCTGTATCACAGAGTCCTGTTGTTCCAAGGTTGAACATGCATCACTAGTTACCTCTGTCCCACTTAGGCCAGGCAAACCTGTCTCAGTGTTCCCCTATCTATCTTGTTCTTCCACCTCCTCCCCCTTCTTGTATTGCCCTCTCTAACACCCAAACTAAACCCCCAACCCTAATCCCACTGTTGTGGTTACCTTATATTCCATTAATTCTTGACTCCATTTAAGACAGTCTATTTTATCCTGTAATCTACCTGTAATCTATCCTGTAATCCACCACCTGGATCTTTGTTCCTTTGTGTTTACATTCTTTCAAATTGTAATTATTTTGATCATAGACTGACCTCCCAGATCCTCTGTTCTTATCATTTTATTCTGTTCTTGACTCTTCCATTTGTTGAATGAGTTCAGGGTGATGCTGCTACATATGTCATTCTCTGGTTGTTGTCTGTTCTTGTTGGTTCTCAATCCACAGAACTTCCTTTAGGATGTTTTTCATAGCAGGGTTGGCTTTGGCAAAATCCCTTAGCTTCTGTTTATCCTGAAATGTTTTTATTACACCATCATATTTGATTGACAGCTTTGCTGGGTAGAGGATTCTTGGTTGGCAGTTTTTTCTTTTAGGGTTTTATATATGTCTCCCTATTACCTTCTTGCCTGTATGGTTTCTGTTGAGAAATCCAAGCTTAATCTGATGTGCTTGCCTTTTTATGTTACACTTCTCTTTTCCCTTCTTCAGCCTTCAGGATTCTGTCCTTATCTTTGATTTTGGAGAGCTTGATTATTATATGTCTTTGGGATTGTCTTTTAGGGTCTGTCCTTCCTGGGGTTCATTGAACTTCTTGAATGCTTATCTTTTCACTTTTCAGGATGTTAGGGAAATTTTCTTCCAGCAGCTCTTCAACTATTTCATCTGTGGACTAGTGTGATTCTTCTTGTTCCAGAATGCCAATAATTTTAAGTTCTTTCTCTTCATGTTGTCCAAAATGAATCTTAGGGCTTCTTCAGATTTTTTTAAATCGTTTTTTGTGTTTCCTCTTCTATCTTAGTAGTTTTGAGAGATATATCTTCTAACTCACTAGTTCTGGTTTCTATCTCTTCAATTCTACTCCTTTGCCCTTTCAGTGTGTTGTCCACTTCTGATATTCTATTATTAATCATTTGGATTATTAAACCCTCTTTCTGTAGGGTTTAAATTGTTTCCAATGCTTTATCTACCTTATTTGATTGTTCCTGTAGCACTTTCCTGCCTTCTTCCTTATTTTTCTCAACTCCATTGTATAGTGTTTTGATACATTGCATAATAATTTTTCTGAATTCCTTCTCAGGCTTTTCCAAAGCCCATCCATCTTCTAGTATGGAGTGTAGGTCTACTTCTAGCTCATTTGCCTCAGTCACTTTATCTTGTTTCTGAACATGTGCTGATATGGTCATCTGCTTCTGGTTTTTGGGAATATTCAAGAGTTATCTGTGGCCTTAATACTTAGGTGGGCGTGTATTTTGGTATTGTTAATGCTTTCTAATTGCCACCTGGTAGATGTGATCAGGAGATGGGCTTCCCTTTTCGCTCTTCTTCCTGAGAAACTTCAAGATGCCACTGTTGGTTGTTGTGACGTAACTCAGGATTTAATTTTCAGCTTATTTCCTTTTTAGTCTACCTGCCCCACTCCACAATCCCTGTTTAGGTCTTTTTCCTTATGATAAACAGTTCAAGGCTGGCTGTGGCTTCTGTGCACTGCCAGTTGGTTTTAAGTGGAAACTGTCACTTTAAATTTTGAGGAGGTCTGTGTGCATGCATAGTAGAACCCTCTGGACATGGGGCTGGGGTGTCCACTCACTCAGGCATACCCTCTAATCACCAGAATGGAGGTGCACAGACAGTGAGAGACCAATGAGAAGATACAAAAAAAAAAAAAAAAAAAAAAAAAAAAAAAAAAAAAAAAAGAATATCCACACCTTCATGTCAGCAGTTCTGTCAGGCATCTGTGGCTGCTCTGATCCTTCCCCCGCTTGGTCTCACCTAAGATGGTGGCTCTGGGAGAAGCTGAGCATCTTGAATTAGAAAGCACTGGATTTCTTGCTTCTGCTACAAATTCTCCTAGCTGTAAGCCCTCCAACCTTTTAAATATTCCTGTCTATGTGGTTCAGAGTTCTAGCACCATCCCCTGAGCCTGCTTGGTCTGTTATTTTGTGTTCTTGCTGATGGAGCACTTCTACCTGATCCGCTATCTTGTTTGCTCCCAGACATTCTTTATTTTTTAATGTCCAAGTTACTTTTTATTTCTCTTCTACTAGGTATAGAAGAACGGCATATTTCCTTAAATATGGAATCATATTTTATTTTCTCTGAACAAAGTTTTGTGGATGCATTATAACAGTTATAGGGAAATTTTAATGATTTTTTTCTCCCTCACTAAAGACTATTTCCACCACTCATCTGACACTTTGTCACACTGCGGTGGCTTGTACACACAAGCCACTGTGATTCTGGAAGCTATGCCATGGGTATTTGAAATACCAGCAAGGTCACCAACAATGGACAGATTTCAGTTGAATTTCAAGATGAAGACAGAACAGGAAGAAGGGAGGCTGACTACTTCTGAATATTTCAGCACTGAAAATTTTATGAATAACAGTGGAACACTGTCAGCACAAGAATAATGAATAATGAAATATGATGAAAATCACCAGAATACAGTGCCAGAAAATGAGCCCCTCAGGTTGGAAGGTGTTCAAAATATGACTAGGAAAGAGCTGCCTACACAAAGTAGAGTTGACAGTGATAATGTGAATAGAGCTAAGTCTTTGGAGTCTTCATCTGCTGATGGGGTACAACTCAAAATGAAGAGAAAGAGCTGTAAAAAGCCATGAGTAATTGGAACATGTAATGTAAGAAGCATGTATCTAGGAAAATTGGAAATTGCTGAAAATAAAATGGAACACATGAACATTGATATTGTAGGCATTAGTAAACTGAAATTGACTGGTATTGGCCATTTTGAATATGACAATCTCTTGGTTTACTATGGTGGAATTACAAATTGAAGAGGAATGGTATTGCATTCATCATCAAAAAGAACATTTCAAGATCTGTCTTGAAATGCAAAGCTGTCCTTGATAGGATAATATCCATACTCCTGGAAGACAGACCAGTTAATACCACTATTATTCAAATTTACACACCAACCATTAAAGACAGTGATGAAGAAATTGAAGAATTTTCCTCACCTTCTTCAATTTGAAATTGATCAAACATGCAATCAAGATATGTTGATAATTACTGGCAATTAGAAGGCAAAGACTAGAAACAAAAATGAAGGAACAGTAGTTGGAAAATATGTCCTTGGTGATAGAAACAATGCTGGAGATTGCACGATAGAATTTTGCAAAACCAATGACTTCTTTATCTCAAATACCTTTTTTAAGCAACATAAAAGATGATTATGCACATGGACCTCAACAGATGGAATATACCAAAATCAAATTGACTACATCTTTTGTAAAGAGACAGTGGAAAAGCTTATATTATCAATCAAAATAAGACAGGGACTGACTGTGGACCAGACCGCCAATTGGTCATATGCAAGTTCTGGCTAAAGCTGAAGTAAATTAAAACACGTGAGTTAAAATATGACCTTGAACATATGCCACCTGAATTTAGGGACTATCTGAAGAACAGATTTGATGCATAGGTACTATAGTCTGATGATCAGAAGAGTTGTGGGATTATGTCAGGAACACCATACAGGAAGAAAGCACAAGGTCATTAAGAAAACATGAAAGAAAGAGAAGACCAAAATGGATGTCAGAAGAAACTCTGAAACTAGTTCTACTTTAGTCTAGAGATGCTAAAGCAAATGGAAGAAATGAGGTAAGAGAGTTAAATAGAAAATTTCAAAGAGGACTTCAAGAAGACAAAGACAAATATTATAACAAAATGTGCAAAATCTGGAGTTAAAAAAACCAAAGGGAAGAACACACTCAGCATTTCTGAAGCTGAGGGAACTGAAGAGAAAATGCAAGCTCCGACTCGAAATATTGAAGGATTCTACGGACAAAACATTGAACAATACAGAAAGAATCAAAAGAAGATGAAAGGAATACACAGAGTCACAGTACCAAAGGAACTTTTAAATATTCAATAATTTCAAAAGGTAGCCAATGATGCTGAGGGAAGAAGTCCAAGGTGCACTGAAGTCATTGGCAAATAATGAGCTTCCAGGATTTGATGGAATACAAATTGAAATCTTTCAACAAACTGGTTCTGCACTGGAGACATTCACTCATCTATGCCAAGAAATTTGGAAGACTTGGCCAACTGACTGAAAGAAAAACATATTTGTGCCCATTCCAAAGAGAGGTTATCCAACAGAACTCAGAAATCATTGGACAATATCATTAATATTACATGCAAGTAAAATTTTTCTAAAGATAATACAAAAATAACTGCAACCATACATTGAACGAGAACTTCCAAACATTCAAGCCAGATTGAGGAGAGGACATTGAATGAGGCATATCATTGTTGATGTCAGAGGGATCTTGACTAACAGCAGAGAATACCAGAAAGATGTTTACTTGTGTTTTATTGACTAGACAAAAGTTTTTGAATGTGTGGATCATGACAAGCTATGGACAGCATTGTAGAATATGAGTGTTCTAGTACACTTAACTGTGTTCATGAGGACCTGTACACAGACCAAGAGGCACTTATTTGAACAGGACAAGGCAACACCAAGTTGTTCAAAATTTGGAAAAGTGTGTTTCGGGTTGCATTCTTTCCCCATAATTACTCAGTCTCTATGCTGAGCAAATAATCTGATAAATTGGATTATATGAAGAAAAAGTGGCATCAAGATTGGAGAAAAACTCATTCACAGCCAGCAATATGCAGTTGATATAACCTTGCTTGCTGAAAGTTAAGAGGACTTAAAATACTTACTCATGAAAATCAAAGACCATAGCTTTCAGTATGGTTGCAGAAATTGGCTCAAATGTAGCAATTTTTGAGGTTGTCACAGGACAGGGCAGTGTATCATTCTGTTGTACATAGGATCACTATGAGTTGATACTGAATCAAGGGCACCCAAAAACAACAACAAAGACTATTTACATCTAATAGATGTTAGGGTTGTTTTTTGTTTTTGTTTTTTTGTTTTTTTTTTTGCTCAAAAGAAAATAACCATAATGATATTAATCCTGCTTACCCTTTATGTTGAACAAAGCCCCATATATTTCCATGTGAATATTTCTTTTGTTCAAATTATTTTATTTTGTGAAAATACTTATATGCATAGCAAGGCATTCATCATTTCAACAATTGATGTTGATTAGTTTTCAAGTTGTACAACTCTCTTCTTACCCTTTTCCAAAGTATTCCAACACCATTAGCCTAAACTCACTGATTCCTAAGATTCTCCTCTAATCTTTCTAGTTGCTGTTATCAATTTGATCACAGTCAATTATTTAAAAGAATACAGTGCTCTGGATTAATTGGAACAGAAGTAAATAGTGATGTATGTTCAACCTTGGAACAACAGGGCTTGATGATACAGGGATTAAGGCATAGACTGAATGAGTAAAAGAGGGTAGATAATGTTAAGATACTTGACTGTCTTATGAATATTGGTTTCCCTTGCCTATTACTCTAAAATAGACACAAATGGGATAGAAAGGAATATCGGGAAACATGATTACAGAAAACTAAGCCCATCTTCAGCCTATAACTTATTGGAATACCTAAAAGGGGTTCTAGAATTTTCCCAGTGAAATAGACTTCCTGCAGAGCCTTTGTAGTCTATAGGACCTTAGGTGGACTCCTGAACCTCATCCAGAACCTTCTGATATGGGACATTCCCACTTGAAAGGACAAGCAGACCAGCCTGGGATAACTAGAGAAACAGAAAATACTTATTGAAAAAAAGACCAGCAGGAAAATCGAAAGCAAAAACGGCACTTAACTTGGCTATTATAATAACAAGCAAGTTGTCCGTTGGAGAGCTATCAAGGCAAGCAATCAAGTCCCATCAGGACAATTCTCCCTCCAAGACTGAAACTCAAAGGTAACACATGAGCAGGCATGTAAGCTTGCTGGTGACCATGTTGGTCTGCTGGTGAGTGGAAGATGGTAAAAGGCAGCAATAAAGATATGGGCCGAGTTCAACCATGTTCCATAGACACTCATTAACCTGGATATGAGATGACGAGGAGGAGGAGTTGGTTGATCCGAAGTGTGGTCAGACCCATGGACTCCTGAGTCTATGGACGAGGCTTAGACACAGAGAGTTGGAGCTGAGAGCAAAGTGCCCAGCTGATGTAAAGTGAAGTGAGATGCACAAGAATGCCCAAATTTGTAGATAGTACCCATTCAACCTAGATTCAGTGGCTTGATGATAAGAACTCAACTAGAGGTAGATTTTTAAATTTTTTTAAAATTTTCTTTTTGATAGGGAAACAAGTGTAAATTACTACAATTTGATGAACTTGACCTATTCTTATGGATGTAGTAGCTCAAAATACCAACTGAGAGAGAAGTCTTCACATCTAAGATCAATCCCATCCCCTCTGTATTCAGGGTTGATAGAGACAAGAAACTTAGACATTGAAATAGGAGGGGTTATAAAGGTACAGTGACTGGCTTGCAAGTTTTCAAGTGGGAGTTTAGTTTCAGAGTGTGTGGGGAAAGGTAGAATCCCCACTGAAGAGTTTCCATCTTATCTAAATGGGTCTGGTAAAAGGAGTTGGGGATATGGTTCTTATGATTCAATAGTAAGTAATTGTTATCATGACTAATTGTGACTGTCACAACTATAAAGGCAGAAATTTTGTAACAAAAATGGGGAGTAGTTAATCTTACAGTCCAGGAACAAAGACCCCCTAGGACCATCAAGGGAGAAGAGCACGAGCAGAATGTGGGACCCTATCCAGACATCAGAGATGGAGACAGAGATGAGTGCATGGAGAGATAGAGCAGCTGAGGACTCTAGATTAATGGAAAGAGAAAGACTGAGTCTGGCAGCCAGGTGCTGGTGGCCAGGAGGCAGGCTTGTATAATGTGTCCTTTGGTTGTTTAAATGATTATATATTCCAGAGTATTTTTGTGTACATCTCCACCCCCGCCCCACACTCCCCAACTAAAATCAGAATAGAAGCAAATACTGTTGAATGATGATGTACAGAGGAGATAGTAATCATTGCAATGAAATGCTGAGTGTAAAATTGATATCCCCCCATGTGAACTATCACTCAATTCACAAAACATAAAAGAAAGTATAAAGCCTAGATAGAAGATATGGCAAGAAACTATAGACTGACATTTTTATATTTTTGTTTAATAAAGGATACTATGATTGTGTTGCAAAATAATAATAATAATAATAATACAATGCTCAAGACAGATAATCCTTGCTATTTTAACTATTGTTTGGTTTAAAGATGAATTCAGGGACTTCTTTGGGTTTAGAAATCATTTCAGAGCAATAGGTTTTGGGTTATCAACCTCAATCACTTTAGAAAGTCTAAATTACATGAGAATTTGAAAGTCTGTTTTAACCTTTTGATCAGGATTCTTCAACAGAATATTTAAAGTTTCAGTAATGCTAGCCATTATCTTAATATTTCACTGTACTCTGAGACTTGTCTTAAATAAAAAGGGTAAGTCAAAACCTATTGCAATTATAATTCCACTTCACACATTCCTGATTTATTCCAAACAAAAGTTTGTTTAAATATATCTCTCATGTCAATGACCATCACTCCTCTGCCAGTTTGTCATACTGTGGTGGCTTGTGAGTTGCTGTGATTCTGAAAGCTATGCGACCAGTATTTTAAATACCAGCAGGGTCACCCATGGTGGACAGGTTTCAGATAAGTCTCCAGATGAACACAGACTAGGAAAAGGAGTGACGAACTACTTCCGAATATTTAGTCACTGAAAACCTTATGCATAGCAGAGAAACACTGTCAGATATAGTGATGGAAAATGAGCCACTCAGGTTGGAAGGCACTCAAAATGCAACTGGGTAAGAGCTGCCTCCCCAAAGTAGAGATGACCATGATGACGTGAATGGAGTAAAGTCCATGGGAGAAAAACCTGCAGGACCTTCATTTGCTGATGGGGCACAACTTAAAATGAAGAGAAACAGCTGAAACATCCAATGAAAGTCGGAACATGGAATATATGAAGTACAAATCTGGGAAAATTGGAAGTTGTCAAAAATGGAATGGAATGCATAAACATCGATATCTTAGGCATTAAAGAGCAGAAATGGAATGGTACTGGCCATTTTGAATCTGATGACCACATTGTATACTATGCCATACTATGCCAGAAATGAAAAAATGAAGAGGACTGGTGTTGCATTCATTGACAAAAAGAACATATCCAGATCAGTCATGAGGTAAACACTGTCTATGATAGGATAATATCCATGCACCTACAGGGAAGCCCAGTTAATACCACTATTATTCGAATGTGTGCACCAACCACTAAAGCCAGTGAGGATGAAATAGAAGAATTCTACCAACTTCTTCAATCTGAAATCAATCAAACATGCAATCAAGATGTATTGCTCATTACTGGTGATTGGAATGCAAATGCTGGGAGTAAAGAGGAAGGACCAGTAGTTGGAAATTTTGGACTTGGTGATAGAAACGATGCTGGAGAATAAATGATAGATTTCTGCAAAACAAATGATTTGTTTATTTCAAATACTTTCTTTAGACACCATAACAGATGACTGTACACATGGACCTTGCCAGATGGAACACATAGAAATCAAATTGACTACATCTGCAGAAAGAGATGATAGAAAAGTTCCATATCATCAGTGAAAACAAGGCCAGGGGCAGACTGTGGAACAGACCATCAATTACGCATATGCAAATTCAAACCAAAGCTGAAGAAAATGAAAACAAGTCCACAAGAGCCAAAATATGACCATGACTATATCCCACCTGAATTTAGAGATCATATGAAGAACAGATTTGATACATTAAACACTAAAGACCGAAGAGCAGAAGAGTTGTGGGATGACATCAAGAACATCATATGCAAAGAAAGCAAAAAGACATTAAGAGGACAAGAAAGAAGGAAAAGGTCAAAATGGATGTCAGAAGAGACATTGAAACTTGCTCTCCAGCATAGAGATGCTAAAGCAAATGGAAGAAATGAGGAGGTACAAGAACAGAACAGAAAGTTTCAAAGATCAGCTCAAGAAAAATAAAGCCAAATATTACAACAAAATGTGCAAAGATCTGGAGTCAGAAAACCATAAAGAAAGAACATGCTCAGCATTTCTCAAGCTGGGGGAACTGAAGAAAAAATTCAAGCTTCGACTTTCATTATTGAAAGATTTTCTGGGCAAATTTTTGAATGACGCAGAAAGCATCAAGAGAAGATGGAAGGAATATAAAGAGTCACTGACCCAAAAGGAAATGGTTAATGTTCAACCGTTTCAAGAGGTAGCATATGATCAAGAGCCAATGACACTGAAGGAGGAAGTCCAAGGTAAATTGAAGGAATTGGTAAAGAACAAGGCACCAGGAATTGGTGGAATAAACATTGAAATCTTTCAAGAAAGTGAGGTAGCACAGGAGGCACTCACTCATCTCTGCCAAGAAATTTGGAAGACAACTATCTGCCTGACTGATTGGAAGAGATCTGTATCTGTGCCCATTGCAAAGAGAGATGACCTAACAGAATGCGGAAATCATCGGACAATCTCTTTGATATCCCATGCAAGTGAAGTTTTACTAAAGGTAATATAGAAATGGCTGCAAGCATACACTGACAGAGAACTTCCAGAGGTT
>NW_006408626.1:4146074-4184120 GCF_000296735.1 Chrysochloris asiatica
ATACAACTTTGCTTGCTGAAAGTGAAGAGGACTTAAAACATTTACTGATGAAGATCAAAGAGCACAGCCTTTGGTATGGATTACATCTCAATGTAAACAAAAATCCTCACCACTGGACCAATAAACATTCTTATCAACAGAAAAAGGATTGAAGTTGTCAAGGACTTCATTCTTCTTGGATCAACTATCAACACTCACGGAAGCAGCACTCAAGAGATCTAAGATGTATTGTATTAGGCAAATCTGCTGCACAAGACCTTTTTAAAGTGTTGAAGAGCAAAGCTTGAGGACTAAGGTGCACCTGACCCAAACCATGGTATTTTCAATAACCTCATATGCATGTGAAACTTGGGCAGTGAATAAGGAAGACCACAGAAGAATTGATGCTTTTGAGTTATGGTGCTGGAGGAGAATATTGAACATGCCATGGGCTGCCAAAAGAACCAATAAATCTGTTTTGGAAGAAGTGCAGCCAGAGTGCTCCTTGGAGGCCAAGATGGCCAAAGTTCGTCTCTCATACTTCAGACATATTGTCAGGAGGGACCAGTCACTGGAGAAGGATATTATGTTTGGTAAGGTCGAGGATCAGAGAAGAAGAGGAAGACCCCCAATGAAATGAATTGGCCAAGTGGCAGCATTGATGGGATCAAGCATGGCAACAGTAGTGAGGTTAGCCCAGGATCGGGTACTGTTTCATTCTGCTTTGCATAAGGTCTCTATGAGTCAGTGTGGACTCAATGGCATCTAACAACAACAAGAACAGTGTTAATGAAAGTCTGTAGACAAGTTATACCTGTAATAATCTTGATTAGTCTCATTAGAATGCTTTTTGTTCTATGGACCAAAAAGATTTCAAGGCCCAAACTAGCATAGAATTTTTTAACAAAACTCAAGTAGACATTTTCCCAAATCACTAAACCCTTGAAACAGGTTTACAAGAGTGCTGCTCTACATAAAACAGTGTTTCATTGCATCATGAGTTTTAAGGTAAGTAAGTCATAAAGATCTCTAAGATGAACCAAGAGAGCATAGACCTTTAACCTTAATGAATAAAGCAACTGTGACTTAAACTCAGAAACGGGTAGAAGACCAAAGCATTACCATTTATGTGATAGGTACTAATGCTTGGATCTCATATAGTTCAACCTTTTCTGTATTAAGTGAACATCTTAGTCTCAGCAAGTTCTTGGCTTAATGCATTCCAAAAGTGTTGTGCAAAGATCAGCTAGCTCAGAGAGTGGATCTTTCCATCAGTATTTTCAAGCAATATCAAAGGTAATGAAGATGGTTTTATGGGCTTTTCCAAGCATGATATCATTCTCCAAAGATTGGTCCCTCCTGATAATATGTCTGAAGTATGAGTGATGAAGTCTTGCCACCCTCATTCCAAGAATTATTCTGGCTGTACTTCTCCCTAGGCAGATGTGTTTATTCTTCTACAAGTCTATGGTACTTTCAATTTCTTCTCCAGCACCTTAATTCAAATGCTTCAATCCTTCTAGGGTCTTCTTTACTCACTGACAATCTTGAAGAGTTAAAGAGATGGAAACAGTGCCTTCAGAAGTGTATAGACTTTGATGTAGTCTATATGTCAATAAAGAATAGATTCACATTTTAATTTTTTTAAATAAAACTTTCTAAAGGTTTGTTGTAATATTTTTTCACTTATCCTCATATATGTGGCCTTCCTTCTGGTCCAATTCATAGTGCTCCAGGTTTAGAGTGTACTAAACTAGAAGCATACCATTCTCTCAAGTATCTTACACTCTGGGAGAGTGTATGATCATTACATAGATATTTGTTAAGATAAACCAGATTAAGGGCCCCAGGAGAAATATAAAGTTAAATAAAGAGATAAGAAAAAGAGGAGTCATGTTCATTCTGGGGAATTGAAGAGTATGTTATGAAGGAGATGGTAAATGTTCCATTGATGGGAATGTAAATATTTCATTTAAAAAAAAAAAAGAGATAGCAAGGGCAAAGTCAAGGTGACAGGAAAAGTGAGCTTTACGGAATGCGTATTAAGTAGATGTGTTTGCCTGAAACATATAGTAAAGGCTTTATTCACTTCCGTTGAGTGGATTCCCACTCATGGTAACCCTACAGGACAGAGAAGAACTGCTTCACAGGATTTTTGTTCTGCTGTTCATAAGGTCACTATGAGTTGGTTATGACTCTATGGCACCTAACAACAATAAACATTTATAGAAGCAGACTACCACATCTTTCTCCTCCAGTGTGACTAAAGGGTTTGAACTGCCAGTGTTTTGATTAGAAGTCAAATGTTTTGACCACTACACCACTGGGGCAACTACCAGTTAGGTACCATCAAGTTAATACCAACTCATAGCCATCCTATGCACAACAAAACGAAACACTGCTTGGTCCCACACCAAACTCTGAGCCCATTGCTGCCATCACTGTGCCAATACATCTTATTGCAGTGTACCGTTGAGTCAGTTGTGACTCAGAGTGGCCCTGTATAGGATTTTCAAGGCTGGCTGGTGGGTTTGTACTGCTGACCTTGTGTCTACTTCTACAGGTGTGGTGCTGATCCTAAATATAGCACCACACCAGTAGAAGCCAGTGGAATATAAATCTGGAGCAGAAAGTTGGGTCAGAATGTGAAAGTCCTTATGAATATCCAAGTTAGAAGGACCCATTTGAATGGGAAATGCAGAGTCATTGAAAGTTTGGTGTATGAGAGAGTAGACAGGGATGGGCAACTTGGACATTGGCTACCCAAAATGGAGGTGGTGGTGGTGGCTAGAAAGGCAAGAAGTGACTGGCTTACAAGCTTTCAAGAGGGAACATAGATCCAGAGGGCATGGAGGAAGGTAGAATCTACACCAAGTAGTATCCAATCTGTCTAGGTGGGGCTTTTGAAAGGAAATGCGGATAGGTCTCTTGTGATACAATAGTGAATAATTGTTATCAGGAGTGATTTGAGGGTTATCAATGTAAAGGTAGATGTTTTGTAACAAGGAGGGGAGTGATTCACTTTGAAGTCTAGGCGCGGAGGTCCCTGAGACCTTCAAGGGAGAAGAGTGGAGAGCAAGACCCTACCCAGAGAAGCAGCAATGCCTGAGATGGAGGCAGAGACGATGACATGGAGAGATGGGGCAGCTTGGGACTATAGACTCAGAGAGGGATAGGGGCTGTGTGCTGATGACTGGGGGTTGGGGGGGCAGGCTTGTAGGGTATACCCTTGGTTGGTTGATGATGCATGGAGGGGATTGTAACCATGGCAATGAAACGATATACAATAGGATGAATGTAAAACTAATGTTCTCCCATGTAAACTATCACATAATTCACAATAAAACATTAAAAACAAAACAACAACAACAAAAAACATTAAGACAATAAAAAAAAAAGTTTGGTGTATGAAAAGGCAATCATAATTATGTTTAAGGAAAATTAATCTAACGATTATGTATTTCAAGGAAATTGATAGAGAAGTGATTGGATAAATTAGGAAGTAAATAAATCTGGACTTTATCTCTTTAATAAGAAAAAATAAGCACCATGTGAAGGGAAAGTATGACAATAGTTAAGAGAAGTCAGATGTATTTCCACCCTTCCTGTATGTCAAGGTTAATGTAACATTTTATTGTGTTTGGCAATTCCACTTCCTTATATATGGAAAGAAGATGGCTCCTTTGAGTGATGAAATGTCCCAAAGATAGACCATTGAGTGGCTGCTCATACAAGAACCAGTTCATTCTTTAGAGCTCAGATCTATTATCACAATAAAATGGTTATAAACTAAAACTTTACTTTAGAAGTTAGAATGAAGTAGGAGAAGACTAGAGAATGTGAATGGATACAAAATAAATGAAACTTAAATGGTACAAGTATTTGCTCTTTAAATATATAAAGAACATATATATGGGTTACCATATAAAACCATGGGATAAAGACTCATGGACCTGGATGTCCAAGTGATGCACAGAGGTCTCATGTTGAAAAGATAAGCAGATAGGAAAAAAGAAAAAAAAAAAAAAAAATAGGAACTACATGATGGAGAGGAGATAGGACCATTAATAGGTATAGATATAGCAGTCACTGTGCTAGGCACTGAAATAAAAAATGATGACACACTCATAGTCAGATTTGATAAAGCCTGATTACTATGTAAAGAAAACAAAAATCCTCACCACTTGACCAATAAACAAAATTTGTATCAATGGAGAAAGGATTTAAGTTGTCAAGGACTTCATTCTTCTTGGATCAACTATCAACACTCACAGAAGCAGCAGTCAAAAAATCAAATGACGTATTGCATTAGGCAAATCTGCTGCACAAGACCTTTTTAAAGTGTTGAAGAGCAAAGATGTCAGTTTGAGGACTAAGGTGCACCTGACCCAAGCCATGGAATTTTCAATAACCTCATATGCATGCAAAAGCTAGACAGTGAATAAGGAAGACTGTGAGAATTGATGCTTCTGAGTTATGGTGTTGGAGGAGACTATTGAAAGTGCCATGGGCTGCCAGAAGAAACAATAGATTCGTTTTGGAAGAACTGCAGCCAGAGTGCTCTTTGGAGGCCAAGATGGCTAAACTTCATCTCTCATACTTTGGACATATTGTCAGAAAGGACCAGTCACTGGAGAAGGATATCATATTTGGTAAAGTGGAGGGTCAGAGAAAGAGACGAAGACCCCCAACAAGATGGATTGCCCAAGTGACAACATTGATGGGATATAGCATAACAACAGTAGTGAGGTTGGCCCAGGATCGGGCATTGTTTCCTTCTGCTGTGCATAAAGTCGCTATGAGTCAGTGCTGACTCGATGGCACCTAACAACAACAACAATTATGATGGGGAATGAGGATATAGTTTGAATTTGTAATATGTTTGAATACTAGAGCAGTCAAAAAGATTGAGAGGCACTGGGTTTGAAGCACCTAAACTTTGAAAGACGATTCTTCTATGAGCATTCTTATTATGAATTCTTGAATGAGGAGATTTCATTATGTTCCCTTAGGGTGGCCATCACCTGACAGTATGTAAGTGTTACTGCTATAACAGAATTGACAAGACCCATAAGAAGTGTCTCAGGAGCCAGGAAGTACTGAGCCTGGGAGACTGAAATCAGGTGAAAAAAAAAAAAAAAAAAGGCTGTCACAGTGGTTGTATCCTTCCCCTCCATCTACTCTGAAAAAAGTCTACCCATTTCTGTCACTTCCCTTTCCTTTGTGTCTTTCCAGTCCCATATACACATTTGGTACTTGATGGAAAGAAAGAAAATAGGAGTAGTTTTAGATAAAGTTCCATACATTCAGACTTAAAGCTAAAGAATCATCAAAGGAATTAAAATGCTGACTCCTCTTTTCATTAAAATTAATCAAATTTCTCTCTCCTTAACCTGAACTCTGTCTTTCCCATGATGAGTTCTAGGCACATGATTACATTACAGTACACCTGAGCCTCTTTTGTGAACTTAAATGCCTGGCAATCTCATTGCTTCATTTATAAATGTAAATTAAAATCCCTGACTCTTCAGTTTTTTCACATAGACTTAATAGGTATATTCCTTTAAGTGCTCTAAGTTCCTTTGTAAGAATTTCAGCACATATGTATTTTATCCCAAGAAAATTTTCATTTTCTTATGCCTCACCTCCCACAGAACCATGCTAAATATATTACTCTACAGTAGAGGTGCTCAACCCTAGCTGTGCATTAGAATAATTTGGGAATCCCAAAGCATAGGCCATACCAAAGAGCAATTAAATCATCGTCTCCTGGGGTAAAACCCAGCACCCGTAGCTTTTTAACATTCCCTAGGTAATTACAATGTGTAGCCACAGTTGAGAACCACTGATCAACAGTAACACCTAATTACTTCCCAACTCCCCAAACTGGCATTTACTTTCATGAGTCCTGTGTCCATGTTAGTTTCTTAGCATCAAATGCCTTTCCCTACTTTATTCCCTCAAACAAACAAACAAAAACCCTGCACAGCTATCAAAGACCAACTCAAATGCCTCCTCCTTTGAAAAGTCTTCTTGTCACCTTATCATCAGAGATTATTCCTACTCCCACTCACTCCCACCCAGGGGTTTAGACCTATATTTAGTCCATGCGGCTTAGGATTTTGAACTTCGATCCTTGGCAAGCATGTCTTTTTCCAAGTAGATTTTAAGTTCCTGGAAGATAGAGACTTGGACTTACCCATTTGCACATAGTGAACAGTCGATAAATATTTTGAAATCAAATATATATTTCCCCCAAATGAATAATATAAATATATGTATGCTCTGCCTACATATAGTGTGGGTGATGACTTGTACCTTATATTAAATATGAGTTCTTCAGAAAAGTCATAATACCATTTCTTATAAGAATATGGGATGCAATTTTCTGTTCCTGGTAACAGCTGCTGCTCGTCAATGATAACTCCTAAGTCAGTGATAACATAATTCAGCAGACGTGGTGATTCTCAACCTACGCCTGATGCCATATGGGCTTCAATACAGCGTTACTTCCTGCTCACACAAAGGCACCCCATAATTTGTTTTGTAAAATTTAACTTGATGAAATGAATATTGGTGAAAGCACCTAAATCCTCCATGAAAATAGCAAGGGACTAAATGTTGAAGGGAATGTGCAAGTATGTGCATATGTGTGTGTGTGTGTTTGTACATGTAGCATGTGTGTAACACATGTACAAAATAGCCTCCTTATGGTATATACAACCTAGTTATGACCCCTTTCTAAGGTGCCTCTGATGTTGCTCTATGCTCCCATTGAAACTGGGAGTGTAATCCTATTTGAGGGTAAATATCACATTTTTATATACAATACTTATCTATCACAGTTTTTATCAGATAGCCGGAGTCAAAATATTCTTGAGTTAGTCATTGGACAGAAGGAACGACATTGGTGAAGTTAAGTTGTAACATGAATGGCCTTTGTTGTCTATAGAGGGCAAACACCAGTCTGTGTCACACCCACACATACAGACAGTGACTAGAAGTTTGATTAGCTCCTAAATTCTAGAGGAAAAATCATTACATTTCCAAAAATCCATAGATCAAGCTAATATTATTTGATCATATGGCATTACTGAAAGTGTACAAAATTAACATATTATAAACTTCGCTTGGTGGTGATGGTGGTGATGTGCCGTGGAGTCAGTTCTGACTCATAGCAACCCTGTAAAGGGTTTCTGAGACTGTAAATCTTAAGAGGATTAGAAAGCCTCATCTTTCTCCTGTGGAACAGCTAGTAGTTTCAAACTGCTGACCTTGTGGTTCACAGCCTGATTCGTAACCACTACGCTACCAAAGCACCTTTAAACTTAGCTTAGACATTTCAAAAAACTTAAAAAATGACAGTTAAGTTGTAGAGTCATATCTAGGGATAGGACCTTAGCCACAAAAATGAAGAAAGAACAAACTCAAGATAAAGAATATCTAATGCAGTCTGTTTAAAATAAAAAACAAAAAAATTTTCATGAAAGAAATGCAAAATTATAATTGTAGAATCCATTTGAGATAGATTTTCAATGTGTTGTTAACTAAAGCCCAGAGCACAATAATAGCAGTTCATTGGTTTGGGCACACATAGCCTTGGGTTATGGACTGCTTTTTGAAAGGAGATAATTTTTTTTTTTTTTTTTGGGAAAAATGACAGTAATTTTTATTATTCATAAGAAGGATCAAATAATTTTTCATTCTTAGGTTTTAATTAGTGGTAAAAGTACTTAATGTGTTAGAAAAGAAACTTAAACTGCCCCCACTAGAGTGTTCAAAAAGAAGTATTTATGCATTGAAAGTCATAAGCTTTATTTATCTATTTACTGTTTTGTAAGTTCTTGAATATCTAGCCCTGTATTGAGCATTGAGGTTACTGAACTGGCTGTCTAGGAGCAGACCTTCTTGTGAGAAAAGACCAGTAAAAGAATATTGAAAAACATATGTGGGGGCAGGGAGTGATAGGTTACCATGAATATGGGAAATACTCTTAGGAAAAGGATAAGAGGATGAGAAAAAAGAAAATTAAGCTTCACTAATTAGTTAAGATGCACCTTTTGAAACTGCTGTTTTCTTCCCTAAGAACTGATTGGCAGTATATATTTAAAAATTACTCCTTGAATTACAAAATTCTGAATCATCTTTCCCGAAGCACTTCCAGTTCAAAGAAATTATCTGAAGAAATCATAATGGACATATGTAAAGGCTTGTCTCCATTAAATTCATCAGAGTATCTTTTATAATCAGCAGAAAGGAATAAATCTAATTCGTTAATGATAAGACATTATTTAGACAGACATTGTACGTGGAAAACTGTACAATGATTAACATATGTTGTTACAGAATTATTGACATGGAATAATATACACACCTGATAGATACTTAAAGTATGCTCCCTGGACTGACAGCAAGGGCATCATTAGGGAGCTCTTTGGACATGCAGAAGTTCAGGCCAGATCCAGATCTACTGTATCAGAGAATCTGTGTTCTGCTAATGTTCACTGAATGTACAAATGATGAACCATAGGCACAGTCAAGTCTGGGAAGCACTGTACACTGTATTGTCAAACAAACAACAACAAAAAAAACCAAGGATGTACATTATGATGGCAGTTTTGATTCCCCACTCAACACATGACTTAAAAAAAAGTGTGCATGGGGAATATATCAAAATGTGAGCAGTGATTCTCTCTCAGCACAATACTTTGTATTTTCTCCATGTCTTTGCATTTTTTAGATGTTCAACTAAAAATGTAATACTTTTGTTACAAGAAAAAAAGGCATCTTTGTTATATTTTCTTATTGATTTTTTTTAAAAAAGAAAAGTGACTTATTTTTCTACACAATAAAAATTCAGGTCAATTGTACATTGAGGGTTTCAAAACTGAAAGTATAATTTGACATCAATAGGTTCTGTGAGTATATGTTTAGGATAATTGAGATTTAAAGCATCTCTCTTCACTTTGTTTCCATAAAATGTGTGTATCTTTCTATTCTTATACCTTGCCCTTCTGTCTATAAAAATATGAGTATGTTTACAGAGTGAATCTCACCTACCAGCAGGTTAACCAGTTCCTTAGATGGTTCCTTTCTTTTGAATCTTACCTTGTTTCTGATACCATCTTAAACCTACTTGAATATACAAAATTATTTTTATTCTTCCCTTTGATTAGCCCTGGAAATGCCTCCTTTCAAAAGGTAGGTATAATTCAGAAGCATTAATATACTCACCTAAATACCTTTGTTGTTGTTGCTGTTGTTGTTGCTAGGTACGGAGTCATTTCTGACATGTAGCACCCTAGCACAACAGAACGAAACATTGCTCAGTTCTGCATCATCTTCACAACTATTACATTTGAGTGTATGTTTGCAGCCACTGTGTAAATTCATCTCTTTGGAGGTCTTCCTCTTTTTAACCAACCCTATGCTTTGCCAAGGCGCTCTGGTAGCATAGTGGTTATGAGTCAGGCTGCTAACCTCAAGGTCAGCAGTTCAAAACTAGCAGCCATTCCACAGGAGAAAGATGAAGCTTTCTGCTTCTGTAAAGGTTTACAGTTGTGGAAATCCTATACAGGGTCGCTATGAGTTGGAACCGACTCCACGACACACTACCACCACCACCACCATACTCTGCCATTTGCTCCTTGGAAACCCTATACAGAGTTGACATGAGTAGGAACTGACTCAATGGCACTTAATAACAGCAACATACTTTACCGAGCATGATATCCCTTCTGATAACAGTTCTGTGGGGTAGTGAATTATTTAACGTCTCTTGTAGTCATAGTTTGTAACTCCCACTGAATAACATTTTGCCCTGATGAGCTCTGAGTAAGAGAAGGTGGTAAAAGATGATGATAGGATTATATAATTCAGTTGTGAGTGGCTAACGGTTAATTGTAATTATAAAAGTTTGGAACTCTAATCTGTATGAAATCAGCTGTCTCAGAATCCATGCACTGTCCACAATAATGCACTGCCTTAAGGAGAGATTTCACTATTATCAAAGAAGATCCAAAGTGGAGCATATCCTTTAGATTAAGAGATCCCTGCACATTGGACCTCCTTGACTCAGGGACAAAAAGAACAAAGAAATTGTGCCCTAGCCCACAGAGCAAGTAAAGATGAATGGTTTGGGGCAGGAGTCATGCTTGCAGAGAGTGATGACTCCAGTAACTTAACTGGGGGAGCTAGGTGTGCTGACCTACAGAGTAATACCTGAGTGCCTTCAGGATGATGCTTATTGTGGAGTAGTGCACCCTATAGGCATTTATCAGCAGATTTAAAAGAACTTTGGAACTTTGGAACATTGCTGAGACAAAGAGGTTTAACTGAAGAAAGCATGTCCTGAATTGGAAGAATTGTTCTGTGAGCATTTCTGACCCTGAATTGTAGTGCAGTGGTTATGAATTGGGCTGCGAACCTCAATGTCAGCAGTTTGAAATTACTAGCTGTTCCACCAAAGAAAGATGAGGCTTTCTGCTCCCATAAAGATTGACAGCCTCAGAAACGCTGTACAAGGTCGCTGTGAGTTGGAACCGACTCCACAGCACACCACCACCACCACCAAGAGCTTCCCTAATAAACTTCATAACTGTGAGTATGGTGTGTCTAGTGTGTCTGAGTTCTGTGTAGCCAACACAACAGATTATCAAACCCAACAGAGAAGCAGAGACTGCTGTGGTAGGAATAGTTGATGGCATTTTTGCAATGCCTGAAGATCATGGGATAAAGTCTTGTTACTTTTGCTTCTCAAAGAAGCTATGAATTCTGGTTGTACTTCCTCAAAGATGTATTTGTTCTTCTGATAATCCATGGTACTTTTCAGTCGTCTTCACCAATACTATAATTCAAGTGCATCAATTATCTGGTCTTCCTTTTTCATTGTCCAGCTTTCACATGCTCATGACTGAAAATACTATAGCTTGGATCAGAAACACCTTGGTCCTTAAATTAGCATCTTTACTCTTTAATACTTTAAAGTCCTGTCCAGAAGACTTGACTAATGCAATACATTGTTTGATTTCTTCAATGAGCATTTATTGTGGATTTATGTAGAATGAAATCCTGGAGAACTTCAATCCTTTTTCCGTTTGTCATGACATTGCTTGTTGATCTAGTTGTGAGGTTTTCTGTTTTCTTTATATTCAGTTGCAATCCATACTGAAGGACCTATTCTTTGATCTTCATCAGCAAGTGCTTCAAGTCCTCTTTACTTTCAGCAAGCAAGATTGTGTCATCTGTACATTGTGGAGGTTGTTAATGAGCCTCCCTCCATTCCTGATGTCATGTTCCTTATGGAGTCCAGTTTCTTGTATTATTTGTTCAACATACAGATTGAATAAGTGTGATTATAAAATGTATCAAAACACTATACAATGGAGTTGAGAAAAATAAGGAAGAAGTCAGGAAAGTGCTACAAGATCAATCAAATAAGATAGATACAGCATTAGAAGCAATTAAAAACCTACAGAAAGTGGTCCAAATGATTAATAATAGAATATCAGAAATGGACAATATACTAAAAGGGCAAAGGAGTAGAATTCAAGAGATAGAAGTCATAACTAGTGAGCTAGAAGATAAATCTCTCAACACTACTAAGATAGAAGAGCAAACACAAAAAATGATTTAAAAAAAAAAAATCTGAAGAAGACCTAAGATTCATGATGGACAACATGAAGAGGAATAACTTAAGAATTATCGGCATTCTAGAACAGAAGAATCACACAAATCCACAGAGGAAAGTTTAAGAACTTCTGGAAGAAAATTTCCCTGATATCTGAAAAGTGAAAAGATAAACATTTAAGAATCTCAACAAACCCAAGGAAGGATAGACCATAAAAGAAAATCACCAGTACATGTAACAATCAAGCTCTCCAAAATCCAAGATAAGGACAGAATCCTGAAAGCCGCTAGGGAAAAGAGAAGTGTAACATAGAAAGGCAAGCAAATCAGATTAAGCTCAGATCTCTCAACAGAAACCATGCAGGCAAGAAGGCAATGGGGAGACATGTATAAAACCCTGAAAGAAAAAAACTGCCAACCACGAATCCTCTACACAGCAAAGCTGTCAATCAAATATGATGGTGTAATCAAAACATTCCAGAATAAACAGAAGCTAAAAGATTTTGCCAGAGCCAACCCTGTTATGAAAAACATCCTAAAGGAAGTTCTGTGAATTGAGAACCAACAAGAACAGACAACCAGAGAATGATGTGCATGGCAGCATCATCCGAACTCAACTGACAAATGGTAGAGTCAAGAACAGAAGAATAAAATTATAAGAAGAATATAAATTACAGAGGATCTGGGAGGTCAGTCTATGATCAAAACAATTACAATGTGAAAGAAGGTAAACACAGAGGAACAGAGATCTAAGTGTTGAGAAGGTCAGGTAGATTATAGGATAAAATAGACTGTCTTAAATGGAGGCAAAAATTAATGGAATATAAGGTAATCACAGCAGTGGGGTTGGGGTGGGTGATTTAGTTTGGGTTTGGGGGAGGGCAGGCAATACAAGAAGGGAGAGGAGGTGGAAAAACAAGATAGATAGGGGAACACTGAAACAGGTTTGCATGACCTAAGTGGGACAGAAGTAAATAGTGATGCATGTTCAACCTTGGAACAACAGGGCTCTATGACACAAGGATCTAGGCATTGTTTGAAGAGGGAAAATAATACTAAAATGTTTGGATGTCTTACAAATATTGGTTCCCCTTGCCTATTATTGTAAAATAGAGTGGGATAGAAAAGAAAGTTGGCAAATACAATTACAGAAAACTTATAAGCCCATCTTCAGCCTATGACTGATTGGACTACATAAAACGGGTTCTAGAACTTGTTCAGTGAAATAGATCTCTTGGAAAGTCTTTGCAGAACCTTAGGTGGAATCCTGAGTCCCATCCAGAACCTTATGAGGTGGGACATTCCCACTAGCAAGGACAAGCAGACCAGTCTGGAACAAACAGCTAGAGTGAAGAAGATATATCTTTGAAGAAAGATCATCAGGAAAAACCCAAAACAAAAATGTCAGCATGACTGGCTATTACAAGAATAAACAAGTTGTTAGCCAGGAAGTCATCAAGGCAAGCAATCAGGTTCCTTCTGGACCAACTACCCTCTAAAACTGAAACTCAAAGGGAATTAAAGAACAGGCAAGTAAGATTGCTGGTGACCACATTGGTCTACTGGTCTACTGGAAGAGGGGGAAAGGCAGCAATGAAGAAATGGGCTGAGTTCAACCACAGTCCATTGACTCGCGTTGACCTAGAGATAAAAGAGAAAACAGGAAGGGCTGGTTGGTCCAAAGTGTGGTGAGACCTGGGGACACTTGAGCCCATGGACAAGGACATAGCCACAGAGGGCTAGAGCTGAGAATGAAGCATCCAGCTGATATGAAGAGAGGAGATGCACAAGAACATCCAAACTTGCAGACAGTACCTGTTTGACCTATCCTCGAAGGCTTGACAATTAGAACTCAACTAGAGGAAGATTACAAAAAAAATTTTTTTTTGATAAAGGAAACAAGGGTAAATTGCTACAATTTGATGAACCTGACCTATACTTATAGAGGTAGTAACTCTAAATACCAACAGAGAGGGAAGGAATCTTCACATCAAGTATCAATGTTATCCCCTCTGGGTACCCTTCATAGGGTAGATAGGGATGAGCAACTTAGACATTGGCTACTAAAATGAGAGGGCAATAAAGGCATGCAGTGACTGGCTTACAAGGTTTCAAGAGGGAGTTTAGTTTAAGAGTGTGGGGGAAATAAAAGGGTCCCCACTGAATAGTTTTCATCTTGTCTAGATGAGTCTGCTGAAAAGAGATGGGGATAAGATTTGTACAACTCAATAGTGAATAATTGCTATCATGACTAATTGCAACTGTCACAGTTGTAAAGGTAGAAGTTTTGTAACAAAAACAGGGAAGTGGTTAATCTTACAGTCCAGAAAGAGAGGACCCTAGGACCATCAAGGAAGAAGAGCACAAGCAGAATGTGGGACCTTATCCAGAGAATCAGCAATGCCAGAGACGGAGGCAGAGATGGGGTCATGGAGAGGGGCAGTGGCTGAGAACTCTAGATTCATGGTAAGAGAAGGACTAAGAGTCGATGGTCACGAGGCAGACTTGCAGAATGTGCCCTTTGGAAGTGTAAATTATTATATATGCCTGAGTGTTTTTTTGTTTTTTTTTTGTTTTCTTTTGTTTTGTTTTTAAGTTAAAGTGAATAGAGAGAAATACTGTTAACTGATGGTACATGGAGGGGATTATAATCATTGTAATGAAAAAAGTTTATGATTTATTGAATGTAAAATTGATGATCTGCCTTGTAAACTTTCACTCAATCCACAATAAAAACCTTAAAAAAGAAAGAAATCATCTGATCATGCATCATTCACTGTATCAAAACAAACCCACAACTTTTTAAATGCTTCTAAGGAGCTCTGGTAGCGTAGTGGTTACAAATCGGGCTGCGAACCGGAAGGTCAGCAGTTCGAAACTACCAGCTGCTCCACGGGAGAAAGATGAGGCGATCTGCTCCCGTAAAGATTTACAGCCTCGGAAACCCTATTCAGGGTCTCTATGAGTCGAAACCGACTCGAAGGCACTTAACAACAACAACAACAAGTAGGGTTTACTGTGTCCCTGATTCAGGGACTATCCTAGGTATCTGAATGTCCTAGGTATCTTGTTAAAACTCAGATCTCTGGTTTCATTCTGTTATAGTCAGTCTTATTGGGGCCTAGGAATTCATAGTATATGTATTTTCCAAGATTTTTTGATGCATATACCAGACACATGCATAGCAGAGAAGCATACAATGTACTCATCATTGAAAGAAGTTTCCTTATCACTCCTGGAGCCAACTCTACATTTCCCACTGACCTGCCTTTGGTTACATTGTTCCCTCTCTGTGGCATGCACTCCATATTTCACTACCCGACTTTATATGATATAGAAGGACTGGAAGGAGAAGAATGAATGTCACCATTAAATAAAGGTGCTAGGTAAGGAAGTAGTAACCTATCTGAACATTAGATTACTTTTCTATAACATAGAGAAAATAACTCCCATAGGGTGTTATTAAGGTAAAATAAGAGAATGAAATTAAAATTATTCCATAAAATATTCTTCCATGGAACTGTTAGTAATTATGTGAGGAGTAAGGAAAATGGAAACTGAAAGGAACTCTGGACTTGAAGTCAGACAGGAGTTAGACTCCTGGTTCTGCTTCTCACTAGCTATGTAACCTTGCACCCTTAGCCTACCAGTCTTCTCTTGTGTAAGAGGGGAATAACAAAAATGCTAAATAGTAAGAATGGAAGTAAGCTAACTATCCATCAGTAGGGAATCAGCTAAAATGCTTTGTGCATGCTGTCAGAGGTAGGGCCTTTTCCCATGCCAGTTTCCCTTGAGAGGGATTTTTAAAGCTTCCTAATGGCCTCTCATCTGCCCTTATACATACTCCATTCATGGAAAGGGGGACTGGGAAGGATGGCATTTTTGTGTAGATTTTGGAAGAATAACAGCACATTTTTTACTCAACCTTTTCCTTCTCATTTTTGAAACTGCTTCAAATTTCACTAATAGATTCTTCACATCCAGGGTCAATAAGAATAAGCCCACTTGGCTACCCACATAAACCCCACATTCTACTCTGTCTTATATTTGTAGTAAAATGGATATTACAAGCTCCGTATGCCAATCATGTTTTGTGGATGTTGTTGCTGTTGTTGGGGAAATAGAAAAGAAACAAAGAGTGAAAGAAGAAGGAAGGGTGGCATGGAGGGAGGGACAGAGAGATAGAGGGATAAAGAAAGAGAATTCAATCATCTGTACTTACTGACATGGAAGAAATCTAATGATATGGTGTTAAATAAAACTGTCATTGTCCAAAGCAGTGTATTCAATGTGCTTCTATTTGTGTGAAAGCAAAACTGCCCACGTTTAGATAGAAAATAAGAGAAGTGAACACATTTGCATATAAGGAGATTTCAGAGATTTTGTAGAGAAATTGAATTAAAGGATAATGGAATTCTTCCACAAACTTTTTGAAGCTCCTATGTAGAACACTGTACAGGATCACCTAGAGTTAGAATCAATTTGACTGCACTTAAGAACAACAAAACAATGTAGAAGATTACTGGAAATGAAAGTATGGAGCCATTTTCACTGTTTTTGAGGTGCGATATGAGGCTGTTTATTAATGTGATTTTTTTTAATATGAATTTTTTGAAAATTTTTATTGTGATTGAGTGAAGGCTTATAGAGAAGATCATCAACTTTACATTTACAAATCACACACTTTGTTTCATCTTGATGATTGCAGTCAGATCCAAGTAACAACAGTTATCCCACTTCCTCAGTGTGGTTTCCATTCCACCATCCTTCCCACCTTTGTCCTTAGGTAAATGTTACCCTGTTGGTCTTAAATGATTGACCATTTCATAGTTGTTGTTGTTGTTAAGTGCCGTCGAGTCGGTTCCGACCCATAGCGACACTGTACAGGGTTTCCGAGGTGTAAATCTTTACGGGAGTAGAAAGCCTCATCTTTCTCCCGCGGAGCATACCTTATTAGTGTTGCTATCAACTCTATATACCTACCTACTGTTTAACTGAAAATTGGGCTACAAGGGTAAAATTCCATTCCAGAACTGAAGGGTAGCAAAAGGCCATAGTCTCAGCTTCTTCCAGTATCTTTCTGACCAACAAGCCTGTTTTTTTGTTTTTTTTGTTTTATAATTGTGATTGTTTTCCAGATTTTCCTCCACTTTATCTAGGACCTTCTAATGTAATCCCTTTCAAAGTACTGGGCAGTGGTAGCTGGGCAGTATCTAGTTCTTGTGGTCTCAGGGTGAGTTAGACTCTTGTTTAGGTGTTCCATTAGTGTTTTGCACTAATGGGTTTCAAACATCTTCAGTTTATATCACAATTTTTTTCTCCACATATGGAGAGACCAATAGTTGAACTTTAGATGGCCATGAGTCAAGATCCCAGCCATGACACACAACATAGGATGTAGAGCATTGTCTTTGGACACTACATTATGCCAACTGACAGTGGTGTCCCCTAAGACTATGGTCCTGAGCCCCAAGCCCAGCAACTCATTGCCTCAAGGTGTTGGGTGATGTCTAAGAAATTTTCAACGTTGGCTCCCTGTATGCTCCACCATATTTACAGGTGTATTTGCAGCAAAGGTAAATTGTTGTTGTTTGTTGGTTAGTGCTGTTGAGTCAGTTCCATCTACTAGAAACACTGTACAAGGTTTATGAGGAGCACCTAGTGGGTTTTAATCACCAGCCTTGAGGTTAGCATTCTAGTGCTTATCTTAGAGTGCCACACCAGGACTTCAACAAAGGTAAATACCCATGTACAAATATACTCTGTACAAAATTATCTATTTGGTGTATACTACCACTCTCCCTCCCATACCTGCTCACCCTGTGTATCTCTCCTTGTGTCTACCCATAGAACACTGTTGTTGCAGGGTTATACATATAACAATACTTACGTCTATCCCCTTTGCCCTTGCCCAGTATTTATATCTATACCCTTTACTCCTTCCTATGCCTTCACCTGTCTTCATCATTCTGCTACCAAGCTTGCTTTTGTTGTATATTACCTTCCCTGTCACCCGAGTTAACACTATTGTCAGTGAATTACTTTCTCTTCCCTACCATGATAGAAATAATGTTTCTGTTAGCATGAAAACATTCTCTTGAGTTTTCACAGTAGTGGTCTCATACAATATTTGTTCATTTGTCATTGACTAATTTCCCTCAGAATAACTTCCTCTAGGTTCATACATATTGTGAGGTTATTTGTAGATTCATCATCAATCTTCAGTGTTGGATAGTATTCCATTGTATGTTTGTACCCAAGTTTGTTTATCCATTTTCTTTTTCATTGATGGGCATTCAAGCTGTCTCTATCTTTTTGCTATTGTGAATAGTTTTGCAATGAATAGGTGTGCAACTTAAGTCATAGTTCTTATTTCTTGGGAATATATACCAATTAGAGGGATCATTAAGTGATACAGTATAGTTATTTATAAGTTTTTAGGAAGCACCATACCATTATTCATAGTTGTTGGGTGTCATCGTGTTGGTTCCAACTCACAGCCACCCTATGCATAACAGAAACAATGCCTGACCATTTGCCATCCATACAATTGCTGTTATACTTGACTCCATAGCTGCTGCCATTGTGTCAATCCGTCTCATTGGAGGTCTTCTTTTTCTTCATTGATCCTCAACTTTACCAAACATGATGTCTTTCTCCAGGGAGTGGTCCCTCCTGATAACATGTCTTAAGTATAGACAGACAAAGTCTTTTGATCTTGGCTTCTAAGGAGCGTTCTGGCTATACAGTGATTTGTTTGTTCTTTTGGTAGTCCATGGTACCTTCAATATTCTTACAACAGTATAATTCAGAGAATTGATTCTTCTCTGGTGTTCTTTATTTATTGTCCATCTCTCACATGCATCTGAGGTGATTGAAAATACCATGGTTTGGATCAGGCACACCTTAGTCCTCAAACTGTTATCTTTGCTCTTGAACACTTTAAAAAGTTCTTGTGCAGCAAATGTGCCTAAGGCAAATAGGTTTCCTGATGCTGCTTCCATGAGTGTTCAATTGTGAATTTAAGCAAAATGAAGTTTTTGACAACTTCAATCTTTTCACCATTTATCATGATGCCCAGTTGTGAGAATTATTATTTTCTTTCCACTGAGGTGCAATCATTTCTGAAGGCTGTAGTCTTTGATAGTCACCGATAAGTATTTTAAGCCCACCTTGCTTAAAATACTTAGCTTGTTTTTTATCTGATGTGAGATACAGGTCTTATTTCATCTTTCTTCAAATGATATTGAGTTTTGACAATACCATTGGTTCAGTTTTTGGTTTTATAACTCTAGATCTTTGCACACTGCATTATAATACTTTACTTTGTCTTCTCCAGCTGGAAATATTCCAACTTCACCATCCTATTTCAGGGACAGTTTTGCTAGACATATGATTATTGGTTGGCATTTTTTTTTCTTTCAGAGCTTTGTGTATCTCTTCCCATTGCCTTCTTTCCAACATGCTTTCTTCTGAGGAATCAGACTTTAATCTTACTGATTCTCCTTTGTAGGTAACTTTTCATTTTTCCCAAGGTGTTCTTAGTATTCTTTCTTTGTTTTTGATTTTGTAGAGTTTGATTGTGATACATGTTAGTGGTTTTCTTTTGTGCTTTATCCTATTTGGGATTTGTCCCAGTTATTGAAAACTTGCCTTCTTGTCTTTCAAAATATTAGAGAACAATTCTTCCAACAACTCTTCTAGACTAGCAGTGTTGTTGTCTTTAAAATTGCTGTCAGTTGATTCCAACTCATAATGACCCTTTTTTTATATAGGATTTCTGAGGCTGTAAATCTTTGTGGAAGTAAAAAGTCTCATCTTTCTCCTATAAAACAACTGGTGGGCTCCAACTGCTGACTTTGGGGTTTGCAGCCCAGTATTTAACCTACAGAGGCACCGAGCTCCCCAGTCTAGTAGAATTGAGAGATTAATGTTCAAGCTCCCTAATTCAGTATTCCATTGAATCAGATCTATCCCTCTGCTCTTTCAATGTATTCTCCATTTATGAAATCTCAGTATTAATCTTTTGTATTTCTATTTCCAGGTTTATATTGTATCCAACATTTTATCTATTTTATTTGTTTTTTTTTTGTATAGTGTTTTTCTGAATTATTCCTTGTTTTCTTTGGCCTTTCTTTCAATCATTTAAAGGTGTCCAAATACCATTCTCTTGAATTATTTTTCAAGTAATTCCAATGCCTTTCCTTGCTCAAAAATGGTTTCTGGCTCTGACTCTCTTTCACTTGTTTGAACTACTCTGTCTTGTTTCTCTTCTTGAACAGAAGTTGTCTGTTTTCTCCATGACATTGTAATGTCATTGTGTTTAATTGATGCTTGTGGGTTGGTGCATTCTTAGGCACTCACCAACTGCCTCCTGTTGGGTGTGATTAGAGAATGGAAGCATGTGTACCATTATCTGTTCACCATTTGTACAGTTTAGTTTAGAATGGGTTTGGCTGTTGTTATTGATCAGGTGTATTGTAGTTGTCATTAGGTGCCATCGAGTTGGTACCGACTCATAGCGATCCTATGCACAGCAGAATGAAACACTGCCCGATCCTGGGCCAACCTCACTACTGTTGCCATGTTTGAGTCCATCGATAGTGCCTCTTAGCCAATCTATCTCATTGGGGGTCTTCCTCTTTTTCTCTGTTCCTCCACCTAACGAAACATGATGTCTTTCTCCAGTGACTGGTCCCTTCTGACAATATGTCTGAAGTATGAGAGATGAAGTTTGGCCATCTTGGCCTCCAAGGAGCACTCTGGCTGCACTTCTTCCAAAACGGATCTATTGGTTCTTTTGGCAGCCCATGGCACTTTCAATATTCTCCTCCAACACCATAACTCAAAAGCATCGAATCTTCTTTGAACGGGTGTATAGGAGCTGATATTATCCCTTGCCCAATGGGTAGAGTCATAGAGGGTACAGTTGTGGCTGGACTGTATGAACATGGTTGCTGCCCTCCATCTAGTGAGGCAAGAAGAAAACACATACACACAAGAGAGAAAACAAATAAACTAGCGAACAACAGTGAAAAAAAGAAAATAGCCAAAGGGAAAGAAACAAGCAACACATAGAAAAGAATACAATAACCAATGCAAAAAGAGAAAAGTGGGAGAGGAAAAATAAAACAAGGAAGAGAAAATAAGAATAATGAAAAGCAAGCAATGCAATTAGAGAGTGAGAAGCAGAAAAGAGACTAGAGAGTCATAAAGAAAAATCAAGAGCAAAAAAAAAGTGAAAGAAGAAGAAGAGGTGGGGAAAGAGAAACAGAAGTAAATAAGAAAAAATGAAGATAGAAAGGATGAAAAACAAGAGAAGGTACTGAAAAGAAGAAGGGGAAGAAAGTATAAACAAACAAAACAACAAAAGGAAAAAACCAAGGCAGGTACCAGATCCAGAGAGGACAAAACTCTGGGAATTTCTGTCAGTCAAAGAGCTCATGCACTAGTTAAGCAAGGGATGAAACCATGATGCTCCAAGGCCTAGAGAGAGTTACTATAGGCCTGGGTGTTGACTGTTCTGATCACCCGATCTGGAAATAATTTGTGCAGAACCCAAAACACCTGAAATCAGGGATTTTTCATCTTAGAAGACAGCAGAGTTGAGAGTTCCCAATAGTCCACAACTGGTCAGAATCAACTCTTCAGGTCTAGAGCAGGCCTCACCTGAATCCAGGCATCAGGATTAGTGTTGATAGTTTCCAATTCACTCTGATTCAGCTCACAATTGTGTGTGGCTCTTTACTGAGTGACTCTGCCCAGAAATCAGAAGTTTTGCTGTGGGTGTATGCTGTTCAAATCCACCAGTCAATTCATAGAATCTCGATATATGGTCACTATGAGATGAAATGGACTCAGTGGCACTAGGTTTTTTGGTTTGGTATAGTTGATGGTCACTTTCTTATAGTACCGCACTCTGGATCCTCTTAACCTTAGTTCTGCCCATGGTAATAAGAGAATTTCCTTCCCGAGAAAGCAATTTACAGGACAACAAAGAACTACACAGCTTTAGCCCTCACTGCAACAAGCACCTTCTCTTACCATTGCAGAGAGCCAATACATGTCTGTGGTATTGAATAGTACTCAAGTCAGTCATCTACTCTAGTTTTCATAGAGATGGAGTATGACAAAGGATGCCCTTGCAAAATCACTACATGCCCTTGCAAAATCAACACATGCTCTCAACCATACAATCTCCTATCACTGAAATTTTAAATGGAAACCTGTGGTTAGCAAACCTTGGTTTTCTCTGTGTATTGTTGTTGTTGTTAGGTGCCATCGAGTAGGTACTGACTCATAGAAACCCTATGCACAGCAGAATGAAACACTGCCTGCTCCTGGGCTAACCTCACAATTGTTGCCACGCTTGAGCCCATTAATGCTGCCATTTTGCCAATCTATCTCACTGGGGGTCTTCCTTTTCTTTTCTGACCCTCCAGCTTATCAAACATGATATCCTTCTCCAGTGACTGGTTCCTCCTGACAATATGTCCGAAGTATAAGAGACAAGGTTTGGCCATCCTGACCTCCAAGGAGCACTCTGGCTGATTTATTTACTTTTGTTTTAGAAAGTGTAGAAAAAAGATGTTTAATTACCAAAGCAAGAGAAAATTAGCACCAAGATCCTTTGAAATTTTTTCCTTTAAAGTTGTGTTTTGTTTTGACATTAGGCATTGGTGTTGTTGATCATAAAGTTAACAAAGGTCCATTTTGATGACTAATAGACTATGGCTTAAAGATCATGGAGTATGAAGTCACAGGGAATAGGTTCAAATCATGACTGTACCATATACTGACTCTGTGGCACAAAGAATAAGAACTGTAATGGACAATTATTTAGTACCCTGGATATGTTGATATGAGCCCTAGGGTGTCACTGTAGGATAAGCCCTGGACTACTAACCAAAAAGTTTCAAACCACTTCTTAAAATCTCTATACAGTAGGGGTGGGGAACATCTGTAAATCCTCTGGTCTGGCCCTACAAAGCCCATCACATTGGTGGTGGTGGTGGTGTGCTGTGGAGTCAAAAAGCCTCATCTTTCTCCCAAGGAATAGCTGGTAGTTTCAAACTGCTGACTTTGAGATTAGCAGCCCAATTCATAACCACTATACTACTAGAGCTTAGCCATCACATTGTTGTTGTTGTTGTTAAGTGCCGTTGAGTCAATTCCAACCCACAGCCACCCTGTCTAGGGTTTCCAAGGAGAAGCTGGTGAGTTTGAACCGCCGACTCTGCAGTTCAAATGACTTTGCAGCCTGACACATTAGCCCACAATGCCACACCAGGACTCCTAGGGGTGAGTTAATTAAATGTTTGACCAAATATAGCAGGCTAATTTTTAAGTTGATAATTTTGTATGGCCTGTGAATGATATTATAAATATCCAAATGGCCCTTAGCAGAAAAATGGTTCCACACTCCTGCTGTACACTGTTGCTATGAGTAGAACCAATTCAATGGCACACAACACAACAATAAACTGCAATGCAAGGTTGGCAGTTCAAACCCACTAGTCTATCTCAGAAACCATATGTTGTGGTATTGTTAAGTACCACCGAGTCAGTTCTGACCCATAGTGACCCTATATAGGGTTTCTGAGGAGCAGCTGGTGAGCTTGAACTGCTAACCTTGTGGATCAAACAGACTTTGCAGTCCAGTGCATTAACCCACAACACCACACCAGGACTCCATATACAGGGTTGCTATTAGTTTGAAACATCTCCATGGACCTATAACATATAGTGATATTCTAACATAATGGTGATCTATGTATGGTGCTTGGTGGTGGTTATGTGCTCTGGAGTCACTTCTGAGTCACAGCAACCCTGTACAGGGTTGTAAATCTTTATGGGAGCAGAAAGCCTCGTCTTTCTCCCATGGAACAGCTGGTAGTTTTGAACTGCTGACCTGAGGTTAGCAGCCTGATTCATAACCACTAAGCTACCAGAGTATATAACTATATAATATTACAAGAGGGCTTCATAATATTTGTGGGAAAATGGGATGAAAAGATAATTGAATTTTTACATGAAAATTCCTCATTTGAATATGGTGATACTCTGTCACATAGGGAGTTACATTAATAGATAGCAACAGATTTGGTACTCCTGGTATGGCACTGTAGGATCAGCACTGGACTGCAAGCTACAAGCTGCCAGCTGCTCCTTGGAAACCCTATACAGGGTTTCTATGAGTCAGAACTGATTTGATGGCACTTATTAACAATAACATATGGTAGTAGACCGTGGTGGCTCAGTAGGATAGGCACTGGACTGCAAACCACAAGGTCAGTGATTCAAACTCACCAACTGCTCTTCAGGAGAAAGACGAGGCTTTCTGTTCCCACAGAGATTTACAGGCTCAGAAACCCATACAGAATTGCTATGAGTCAGACCTGACTTCACAGCACTTAACAACAACATATGGTAATGATTATCAATATAGAAATTAAATTATAGAGAATAGAGTTGACTGTTTATAATCATCTGTTCACTTATCTGTTTTATCTTTTCCACCAATTTGCAATCCCTTAAAAGGAAGGAACCTTCCTTTGTTCTTTTTTTTTTTTTTAACCTTAGTACTGAGCATACTGTCTTGTTTTTAGCTCATCCTTAAGTAAAAATGTTTTGAATAAACAATAGGGAGAATAGGAAATAATTTCAAACCATGCTAACCACTATCGTTTCCATCCATACCCAATATGACCCTGTGAATCAGTGCACACATTCTCTTTAGTCTTCCTTTTCACACATCAATACCAAGAAAGGTAAAATCAATCAATCAATCAATCAATCAATCAATCAATCAATCCTTGACCACTTGCAGGGCAGTTCATCCTAACAACCCCAAGATCTCCAAAAGAGTAAATGAAAATAACATTCCAGAGTTAAAAAAAAAAAAATGATCAGAAAATATTTCTTTATGATATTGTATTAAACTGACCTTGCTTCAAATTTAAAGCTACTTTCTGGCTGGTTTTTAAAATTATTTTTAGGTAATTTGCTAAGGGACACAATGAAGGACGTTTGCTAAATTAATTAAAACATAAAATTTGTCCTCGATAAACTCAGCTTGTCATAGAAAACAACTGGTTATTTCAATTCCCCACCAAAACATCAGACCCCTACTATGTACCTGCCAGGTGGTAGTCGACAAAGAAAAATTCCAACGTGAGTAAGACATGCCTTTATTCCAAAAAATATTATGCTTGCCACCTAATAAAATGATACTATATGTTCCTTTTGTGTTTTTATTTCTCTAAATTATTAAATGTCATATATATCAACTTGCTTTAAAATCTAGTACTGGAATTCCTCCTCTCCATCAAACCACATTTCTAATAAGGTTCTAAGTACACAAAATATGCTGAGATGACTTTAAAAATTCCTTATCAATCAACTATTTACTTTTTAGCTACAGCACAATGTGTCCAGCTTTGTTAAAACTTAGACAAATAGCTTGTTGTTGTTGTGAAGTGCCATTGAGTCAGTTCTGACTCATAGCAACCCTGTATAGGGTTCCAAGGAGCAGCTGGTGAACTTGAACCGCTGACCTTGCAGTTCAAATGGCTTTGCAGTCTGGTGCATTAACCCATAGTGCCACACCAGGACTCCAGACAAACAGCTTAGAATACCTATAAAACACCTAGTTGCCAAATATGCATCTTTTAAATCTATGTTCTCAAAAACAAAGCAAAATTTATTTTTAAATATATTAAAATATAGTGTGATGTTCATTCAATGTAGATGTCATTTTATTGAGGTATAATTTGCATAGTATGTACAGTCTGATTAATTTATACATCTATGTAAATATCACTGTCCGAACAAGATAAAAATTGTCCCTAACTCCAAAAAGTTCCATTTCAATCAGTCCTCACACTTACCAGAGGCAAAAAAATACTGTTCTGATTTCCATCACTATATATTAGATTTGTGTGTTGGTATAGTGCATTCAGGGGAACTTCCAAAAGTTGGGAGAATTAAGAAGAAAGGTACTGCAAATCTACTTCTCAAAGCCAACCAATGAAAACCCTATGATCCTATCCACAACTGATTGTGGGGACTGTGCAGGGACAGGCAGCATTTTGCTTTGTTGTTCATGTGGTCACTAAGAGTTGGAAGCCAGCACCATGGCAGCTAACATTAGATTTACCTGTTCTAGAACTTCATGTGAATTGAATTATTCAGTAATTTGTATATTTTGTGTCCAGTTTTTTTAAATTTGAGATTCATTCATGTTTTTCCTGGTATCAGTACATACTTTACATTGTTTAGTAATATTCCATTACATGGATATATACCAAATTTTGTTTATTCATTCTCATATTAATAGATATATGAACTAGCTCTGATTTGGAAACACTAAGGATAAAAAGGTTATAAATATTCTTGTGAAAGAAGTCTTTTTGAGGCTATGTACTTTTAATTTCTTTTAGACAAATATCTAGAAATAAAGACATTGGGTTATTAAAAAGGTATTTTTTTAATTTTATAAGAAACTGTCAAAGAGTTTTCTAGTGTTTATATCATTTTGTATTTCCACCAGAAATTATTAAGAATTATGTTTAATATTTATGCTTGCCAACATTTTGTGTTATCAAACTTTAAATATTAATCTCCACTGAAAACAAATGATGTTGACACTTTTTCGACCAGTTGTATATATGTCCATGTATTTTGCTCATGTTTATATAATTGTCAGAATTTTTCATTATTCTAAATACCTATCTTTTGTTAGATACATGCCCTTATTAGTATTTTCTTGTGTATGCATTTTCATTGATGAGAAGAATTTACAAATATGATAAAATGCAATTTATAAACTTTTTCTTTCTTCTCTTATGAATGTTTTTTCGTGTCCTATTTAAGAAATAGCTATCTGAATAGTGCAAAGAAGTGAAGATGCTCTCCTATATTTTCTTCAAGAAGCTTTATCTTTTTAGTGTTATCGTTTAAATCTAAGATCCATCTCAAATTAAATTTTATTTATAGTGTAAGGTTGTTGCTTTTGTTATGTGCCGTGGAGTCGGTTCCGACTCATAGCGACCCTGTACAGGGTTTCCGAGGCTGTAAATCTTTACAGGAGCAGAAAGCCTCATCTTTCTCCCGCGGAACAGCTGGTAGTTTCGAACTGCTGACTTTGCGGCTCGCAGCCCAGTTCATAACCACTGCGCTACCAGAGCTTCTAAATTTAAATTTATTTTTCTTTTTTTTTTTTGTCATATTGATATACAGTTGTTCTGGTATCATTTTTTAAAAAGATTTTCCATTAGTCAATAATTATTTTCATGTGTAGGTGAAAAACAAATTGACTATATGTGTATGGGTCTAATATTATACTCTATTCTTTTCCCTTGTTCTAAATTTCTGTTTTTATGCAAATATCATATTGTCTTGACTGCAGTAGTTTGATAGTGACCTTTGAAATGTGGTAGTATAAATCATCCAAATTCTTTTCTGGTTATTTTGGCTATTTTAAACCAAAACCAAATCTAACCCATTGACATCAAGTAGATTCCACATCATAACAACCATGTAGGACAGAGTTGTTAGTTGTTGTTAGGTGCCATCAATTCACTACCAACTCATAGAGACCAACAGAAAGACACACTGCCCAGTCCTGCCCTATCCTCCCAATCATTGATGCACTTGAGCCCATTGCTGCTGCCATGTGTCAATCCATTTCATTGGGGTCTTCCTCTTTTTCATTCTTCTTCCATCCACTTTACCAAGCATGATGTACTTCTTCAGGGAATGGTCCCTTCCGATAATATACCTGAAGTATGAGAAACAAAGTCTGGCCATCCTGGCTTCTAAGGGGCATTCTGGTTGTACTTCTTACTACACAGATTTGTTTGTTCTTTTGGTAGTCCATGGTACTTTATTCTCTTCTGACACCAAAACTCAAATGCATCAATTCTTCTACGGTGTTCTTTATTCATTGTCCAACTTTCACATGCATATGAGGTTACTGAAAATATCATGGCTTGGGTCAGAAGCAGCTAAGTCCTCAAACTGATGTCTTTGTTCTTGAACACTTTAAAGAGGTTTTGTGCAGCAGATCTGCCTAATGAAATACATCATTTGATTTCTTGACTGCTGCTTGCATAAGTGTTGATGTTTGATCAGTGCACAATGAAGTCTCACAACTTCAATCTTTTCTTCACTTATCTTGATGATATTAATTGGTCCAATGGTGAGGACTTTGTTTCCTTTATGTTGACATACAACTCATACTGAAGGCTGTGGTCTTTGATCTTCATCAGCATGTGTTTTAAGTCCTCTTCACTTTCAGCAAGCAAGGTTCATCTGCATATTGCTGGCTGTTAAGGAGTCTTCCTCCAATCCTGATGCCACATTTGTGTTCATATAATTCAACTTCTTGAATCATTTGCTCATCTTTCACCATATTTATTCAATCTATATTGAATAAGTATGGTGAAAGACTACAACTCTGACACACACGTTTCCTAATTTTTTAAACATTCAGTGTTCTCTTATTCTGTTCAAACAGCTGCCTCTTGGTCTATGTACAGGTTCCTCATGAGCACAATTAAGTGTTCCGAAGCACTCATTCTTCTCAATGTTGTCCATAGCTTGTCATGATCACACAATAGAAATCCTTGCTTAGTCAATAAAGCACAGGTAAACATCTTTACTGTATTCTCGGTTTCAGCCAAGATCTGTCTGATGTCAGCAATGATATCCAGTTTGACTCTCTGGTAGTTCCATACCAATGTACTATTGCAGCCATTTTTTGAATTATCATTAACAAAATTTTACTGGCATGTAATAGGACAGAGTTGTTATTTCTATTAAGTGCCACTAACAGTGCTCCTATATATGGTTTCTAAGGAGCATCTGGTAAGCTTGAACCACCAACCTTGCGTTCACAGTGACCATGCAGTCCAACATATTAAACCACAGTACCAAACAAGAGTGGTGGCTGTGGTGGTAATATGCCATGGAATTGGTTCCAAGGCATAGCGACCCTATATAGGGTTTCCAGGGTTTTAAATCTTTACATGAGTAGAACACCTCATCTTTCTTCTGCAGTACAACTGTTAGAAATGCCTAAACTGTCCCATATCGCTTCCAAGGCTGTAATCTCTAGGGGAACAAACAGTCTCATTTTTCTCCCTTAGGGTTTTCAACTCATATGGTGGGTTTGAACTGTTAGCAGCTGAGCTCTTTAACTACTGCTCTATGAGTGCTATTTTAGGCCTCTCAAAAATTTTAAATCATATTGTCAGCTTCTGCAAAACAAACAAACAAAACAAAACCCAATGCTGCTGACATTTTGATTGTTATTGCATGGAATCTGAAGAGTTATTTGGAAATAATTATGTCTTAATATTTTAACAACATTGAATCTTCCAATTCATGAACATGATATCTCACTATTTAATTTTATTCATGGGATTCTTTATTTTAGCAATGCCTTGTCATTTTCAATGTCAAGGTCTTACATATTTTTTATTTCACTTTTTTTCTAAGTAGTTTGGAATGCAATTATAAATGATATTGTTAAATACAACTTTTCAGTCTGTCTGCAGATGATGTCTAAAAATCCAATTGATTTTTGCTGTTGACTACTCTGTAAGTGACTAAACTTGCTTATTTGGTATGGTAACTTCTTTGTAGATTCTGTAAGATTTTCTATGAACACAATCATGTCATATGTGCATAAAGACTATTTTAATTCTTACTTTCCAATATTGTGATTCTTACTTATTTTTCTTACATTATTACCCTGGCTAAGACCTTCAGGCAACATTGACTAAGAGTAGTGAGAAAAGTGACCCTAACCTTGAACCTTCTATAATGTTGTTCTTGTTATTGTTAAATGCCATCGATTCTGTTCCAACTCATAGAGTAACTGGTGGGTTTCAACCACCAATTTTGCAGTAATTATTGCATGCAGAACTACACCAGAATCTTATAACAGCATCTGGTTTTTCATCAGTAAACTATTGCTATCTTTAGGCTTTTTCATAGAAATTCTTAACCAAATTGAAAACATTTCTTCCTAGTCCTAGTTTAGGAGTCCCTGGGTGTCACAAATGGTTAAGCACTGAAATGTTGTCTGAAAGGTTGGTGGTTTGAACATATATAGAGGCACCTCAGAAGACAGACATGGTCATCTACTTTCAAAAAGCTTTCAAATGTTTATAGATCAGCTTTATTCTGTTCAGATGAGGTTGCCGTGAGTTGAAATCAACTCCATGGCAACTAACAACAACAATATAACAACAACAATTTCTAGTTTGTTGAGAGGTTATTGTTCTATTTGGGTTTGGATTTTCTATGGTCATTAATACAGGTTTTGAATTTTGTCAATGCTGTTTATATAGAAAATCATAAGGTTTTTCTGTCTTATTCTGTTAACAAAGACACCCTGTTGGGTTAGGCATTGTGTTGCTAATTGCAAGATCAATGGTTCAAACTGAAGATCTGCTCCTCAGGGGAAAGATGAAGCTGTCCACTCCCATAAAGATTTACAGTCTCGGAAACCCTACCTAGGGTCACTATGAGTTGGAATCAACTCAACAGCAGTGAGTTTAGGTGTTTTCTTTTAGTTATTCTGTTAACATGAAGAATTATATTAAGTGAATTTGGACTGTTAAACCATTCTTTTAGGATAAACCCTCTTAGTCAGGAGGGTTTTATATTTATTGCCAAGTTGGATTTGCTAACATTTTATTGAGAATTTTACCCTCCAAGGAGCTCTGGTACAGTAATGGTTACAAGTTGGGCTGTTAACCTCAAAATTAGCAGTTCAAAATTACTAGCAGTTCTGTGAGAGAAAAATGAAGCTTTCTCCTCCCATAAAGATTTACAGCTTTAGAAACCCTATACAGCGTCCCTACAAGTCAGAACCGACTCCACATCATAACATCATCACCACCACCATTATGTTTATAAGGACTATTAACCTGTAATGTTTTTGTAATATCTTTCTATCATCTTGATATAAGGGTTACATTGGTCTTGTGAACTAAAATCTGACTTCTTCATTTTATTTTATGTTTGTATAAGATTTTCATCATATGTTTCTTACATATTTACAAGAATCTATGGTCACTATGAAGGAGCTCTGGTAGCGTAGTGGTTACGAATCTGGCTGCGAACCTTAAGGTCAGCAGTTCGAAACTACCAGCTGCTCCACGGGAGAAAGATGAGGCTTTCTACTCCCGTAAAAAATTACACCCTCGGAAACCCTGTACAGGGTCGCTATGGGTCGGAACCGACGCGACGACACTTAACAACAACAACAATGGTCACTATGAGTCGTATCCGACTCCATGGCGCACAGCCACCACCACCATAATTGAAGCTAATTGAGAATGGAGTTTTTTCATGGGAATGTTATTAAATATGAATTCAACCTATTTGCTAGGAATAGACCTTGGATTTTCTAATTCTTCTTGTAATAGTATTGGAATTAACATCTTCCAAAGAATTTATCCATTCCATCTAAATGGTTCAATTTATTAATAAAAAAGTATTCATAATATTTAATGACTACCTTTTTAATTTCAGTAAGATTCATAAACATATCTCCTATTTAATGCTGTTGTCGTTGATAAATGCCAATGGAGTTACTTCAGATTCATAGCGATCCTGTATAGGGTTTCCAAGGAGCACCTAGGGGATTTGAACCACCAGCTGTGGTTCAAATCAACCTCGCAGTCCAGCATTTATTCGACAGTGCCACACCAGAACTCCTACTAATGCTTGATATTAGTAATTTATGCTTTTCCTCATTTTTTACTTTAATACTCTAGCTAGTGGTTTGTCAGTTTTATTGATCTCTTTCAAGAACCAATTTTTGTTTCATTGATTTTCTCTATTTACCTGTTTTCCACTTCATTGATTTCTGCTCTTATCTTTATTACTTCCTTCCTTCTACTTATTTTGTGTTTAATTTTCTCTATTGAGTTTCTTAATATAGAATCTTAAAGCACTGGGGGTTTTTGTTGCTTTTTTTTTTTTTTTTAATGTAAGCATTTAAAGGTAAACATTACCTACTGTTGTTGTTGTTAAGTGCTGTCCAGTCAATTTTGACTCATAGTGATCTATAGGGTTTTCAAGGAGTGGCAGGTGGGTTTGAATCAGCAACTTTGCCATTAGAAGTCCAGTGCTTATCCAAATAAGCAGTAATTTAATGGCATTATGATTTTATTGTAAGTTAGGTTAAAATATTTTAAAGATTAATTTTGATGTCTTCTTTGATTAATGGATTATTTAGTTATGTGTTTCTTACTTAACAGGTGTTTGGAAAGCTTTGGGCTTTTGTTGTTATTCTCTTCTAATTTAATTGCATTATGTCCAGAGAATATACTTTTAATTTTGTGACTTACTTTGAAACCCATATTGTTTTTATTTTGGTTAATGTTCTGTTTTCTGGGGGACAAGGAAAGGGAGTGTATTCTGAACGAGTTGAATGCAATTTCTTATCATTATTAGTTTTGCTAATTTAATTATTGTTGTTGTTAAGTGCTGTCAAGTCAATTCCGACCCATAGCAACCCTGTATAGGGTTCCAAGGAGCAGCTAGTGAGCTTGAACCACCGATCTTGTAGTTCAAATGGCTTTGCAGTATGGCGCATTAACCCACAGCACCATAAAATTATTAGTACTGTTTAAATCTTGTATAACCTCACTGATTATTGTCATCTGCTTGTTCTAGCAGTTACTAAGAGATGACAACTGAAATCTGTAAGGAAAATTATGTAGTTGGCTATTTCTCCATTTAGGATTTTTATATCTTATTATAAGGAGCCTTGCCACAGTTCAAATCCACCAGCAGTTCAAGGGAGAAAGATGAGGCTTTCTGCTCCTGTAAAGATTTACAGCTTCAGAAACCCTGGTGTGGAGCTGTGGGATAAAGTACTCTACCACAAGCTCTATTGGATCCATAAAGTCGGAGATTCAAACTCAACAGCTGCTCCTTGGAAATCCTATATAGGGTCACTATAAGTTGGAACCAACTCAACGGCACTTAACAACAACAAACTCTTTGTAAGTTCTCCATAAGTCAGAACTAAGTCAACCATACAAACCACTACCACCATTACCAGATCTTATTATATCTTCTTGATTAATTGATTTTAAATGTTCCTCTTTAATACTGGTCATAATTTCTGTCCTAAAATACACTGTCTACAATTAATGTAAGGGACCCTGGGGCACAATGGTAACGTGCTCAGCTGTTTGGAAGTTAGACCCCCAGCCAGCAGCTACATTAATAGAAGGTCTGGTGATCTGTTCCCATAAATGTTGTTGTTGTTGTTAAGTGTGCCATTGAGTCCGTTCTGACTCATAGCAACCCTGTATAGTGTTTCTGAGGAGCAGCTGGTGGGCTTAAACTAGCGACCTTGTGGTTCACAATCCAGTGTTGATCCATAGCATCACATCACTGTCCTATAAAGATTACAGCCTAGAAAACCCTAGAAGACAGCTCTACTATCTCATACAGGGTTGCTATGAGTCAAAATCGACTCCACAACATTTAAAAACAACATCATTGATGTCACTCCAGCATCTTTAAAATTTGCCTTTTCATGCTACTTCATTTTACTTTTGATCTAAGTCTTTATAATGAACATAGTTGGTTTTAGTGAACTCCAGGTGTGATGCTATATGATCAGCACTGGACTACAAAACACAAGGTTGTCAGTTCAAACCCACCAGCTGCTCCTCTGAAAACCTATTCAGGATTGCTAAGGAGCTCTGGTAGCACAGTGGTTACGACTCGAGCTGCTAATCTCAAGGTCAGCGGTTTGAAACTGCCAGTGGTTCCACAGTAGAAAGATGAGGCTTTCTGCTTCCACAAAGATTCACAGCCTCTGAAACCCTATGAAGGCTTGCTAAGAGTCGGAACTGATTCCACGGCACATAACCACGATCACCGTGAGTCAGAAGTGACTCAATGGCACTTAACAACAACAACAGCAGTCTGACAATTTTTGTCATTGAATTTTATCATTCATTGTATCCATATGCAATGTAATTCATGTTTTATTATGTTAATAATGTAATGCTTTTAAGTCTTTTTTTTTTTTTATTTGCAATGTGTGCGCTTTTTTGTTTTGTTTTTTGTCCTATATATTCTTACCTTCTTTTATTTTCTTTTTTGCCTTCTATAATATATGGTGAATATTTTCTGATGTTCTACTTATCCCATCTAAGTCATCCATTACTTTATTAGTTTTTTTATGGTTTACAATATGTATCTTATCTGAATTACGTTAAGTTAGTATAAACCACTTCACACAAAAACCTCACAATAACATTTCATTTAGCCTCTTCTATCCCTCTGTGGTTGCTTCATGAATACTAAAGCGTCTGCCAGTCTTATTTACACAGATGATTAAATAAATTAAAAATAAGTGAAGAAAAGGAACACATGAATGTCTCTTGTCTGTTTTTCTCCATTCAGTTAAGCTGATTTTTTTAGTCATGTTAAGAATTTCTTCAAGGCTACTCAAATATCAAAGTCTAGAGTGCTAAAATGTCCTTTCTGAGATCACAGAGATGTTTGCCTCTCCTCATTTACCTAAAATGTATCTGCAAAGTCTTCCTTTAAGCTTATAACCTCCTCATCCACATGGCTCACAATCTATTTAGAAGTAATATTTGAAAAAATCTCTCTGCTGGAGGCACGGTCACATAACACCTTCCTAATCCTACTTTTTCAGGATCAGCTATAAAGAATTGCCTTCTTTATTGTAACTTAATTTTAAAGACAACTATTAGTTTGATTTTAAAATTCTGAAATTTCTTTAAGATTTGCTAAATGGTTCTATATTTTCATATGCTATTTAGAATTTGAATGATTTTTGCACCATACTTCTCAGCATCTAATTTTGTTGATAACAATAAGAGCTAACACATGTTGAGCAATTTTTTATATGCTATAAACTATGATTATTAAAAGAATTATGTCATTTGAAAATCACAACAATCCTAAAATATGTCTTATTATTATCATCCTTGTCGTACCAATAAGGAAATTGAAATATAGAATACTTACATAATTTTTCCAAGAACTATGTATTATTGGTAAGCAGCATTGAGTTGGTTCTGACTCATAGAGATCTTATACACAACAGAATGAAATACTGCCAGGTCCTGCATCAACTTCACAATCATTGCTACACTTGAGCCCATTGCTGCTGCCACTGTGCCAATCCTTCTCATTGGGATCTTTCTGTTTCACTGACCATCCACTTTACCAAGCCTTATGTCCTTCTCCAAGAACTGATCCCTTCTGATAATATGTCCAAAGTATGAAAGACAATGTCCTGCCATCCTGACTTCTAAGGAGCATTCTGGCTATACTTCTTCCAACACAGATTTTTTTGTTCTTCCTAGCAGTCCGTGATATGTTTCATATTATTCTCTAACACCATAACTCAAATGCATCAATTCTTCTCGGGTCTTCTTTATTCATTGTAAAACTTTCACATGCATGTGAGATTATTGGAATGCCATGGCTTGGGACAGACACACCTTAATCCTCAAAACGGCATCTTTAGAGGCGGAGCTTGATGGCAGCTAGGGTAGAGGTGCAGTGAAGTTCGCCATCAACAATACCACAGAATACCAGGCAAAGCAGATCCAGGGCAGAGCTCCAAAACTCAGAACCACAGAGATAGGAATATTTTGAAGGTTTGAAGGTTTATGGATTGTGGAACTTGAAGATGAAGTAAAAACTCACGTACTTTTAAATCTCCCGGTCTGGGCTCAGAGGTCTGGAGCCGACATCTTGGGCTAGACCAAATGGCAACAGAGAACGAGGAGCAGAAACACCACGGAAAAATGCCGCAGAACCTTGGAGCAAAGGTGGACAGTACACCTTGTCAGTTTTGCTTTGTTCTGATTTTCTTTGTTTTTTTTTTCTTTTTTTGGTATGTGGTCACTGGCAGGCCCACTGTTTGTTCACCTCCATTCTGGTTAGAGGGGGAGCCTGAGCAACTGGACACCCCCTACCCTTACCACTGGTGGGTTCTTCTGCCACGCATGCACACAGATACCTAGTCCAAGAGGAGGTCCTGAACGGTTTTTTGCTTGTTTGTCTTTTTGTGTTTTTTTCAAATACGGGAAATGGCAGGGCAGGGCTGTAGAGAAGGAAAGAGAGTTTAAAAACAAAACAGGCAGAAAATAAAATTAAAGCCTGAGATATAGCATAATAACCAACAGTGGCATCTTGAAATCTCTCAGGCAACTTTGAAAGCAAGAAGCTGAAGAGAGGACATTAAAGACATACTCATATTAGGCTATGGATTTTTTTTTTTTTCTTCTCTCCCTCCTCTCCATTTTCTGTGATTATAGACTGCAGTATTCAGTATAGTTGTTTTTGGTTTTGCTTTTTGATGTTTTATTGTGAATTATAAGATAGTTTACATGGGAGCACATTAGCTTTACATTCATTCTATAGTATATCGTTTCATTGCCATGGTTCCAATCCCCTCCACGCATCATCAACCAACCAAAGGGTACACCCTGCAAGCCTACCCACTACACAACACACCCACCCCCCAATCTTCAGCACACAGTCGTTCTCCCTCTCTGGATCTAAAGTCCCCAGCTGCTCCATTGCTCCACGTCATCGTCTCTGCCTCTATCTCAGGCATCCCTGCTTCTCTGGGTAGGGTCCCGCTCTCAGCTCTTCTTCATTAATGATCTTAGGGACTTCCGATCCTAGACTGGAAAGTTAATCACTCCCTTCCTTGATATAAAACGTCTACCTTTACATTTCCAACCCTCACAATCAGTCCTGATAACAATTATTCACTATTGTATCACAAGAGACCCATCTGCATTTCATTTCATCAGCTCCACCTAGACAGATTGGATACTACTCACTGGAGATTCTGCCTTCCTCCAGGCCCCCTGGCTCTAGGTTCCCACTTGAAGGCTTGTAAGCCAGTCACTTCTTGCTTTTGTAGCCCCCACCCCCCATTTTGGGTAACCAATTTCCAAGTTGCCCATCCCTATCTACTCTGTATGTGGAGGGGGTGGGAATGATTCTTGCTATAAGGATTTGTTCCCTCTTTTGAGTTACTGCATCCATAGGTGTAGGTAGGTCAAGTTCCTCAAGTCGTATCAGATTACTCTTTTTTTTCCTCTTCTTTCTTCTTCTGGTTGAGCTCTGATCATCCAGTCTTTGAAGTCAGGTCAAGTGGGTATTATCTGCAAGTGTGGAGGTTCCTGTGCATATGCCCTCTCTTTTTATCAGCTGCACGCTTCACTCTCCACATTGTAGGGCTTAACTCACCACTTCATTGCTGTTTTTCCCTCACTTCCCCTTATCAGTGAAGAATGTGGTCACCAATCAGAGCGTATATTCCCATTGAGTCTTATTCTTGAACGAGGGTTTGCACTGAGGGGACCCGACCACTTGCCTTGATGTTTCCTGGGAAAGCAACTTGTTTGTTTGTAGTAACAGTCCATCTGCCTCTATTGTTTTGTATTTTCCCTGTAGATCTTTCTTTCAAGAAGTATCTTCTGTTTTCTAGCTGCTCCTGGCTGGTCTGCTCGTCCTTTCAAGTGGAAATTTCCCATCTCTGGAGATCTGGATGTGGTTCAGGCTTCCACCTATAGTCTTATGTATTGCAGAGGATCTGTAGGAAGCCTCCTTTACTGGGCACATTGTAGCCCCATTTTAGGTATTCCAATCAGTTATAGGCAGAAGATGGACTTATAAGCTTTCAGTGATGTTTCTGACTATTCCTTCTCTCCCACTCCAGTGTCTATTTTATATTATAATGCAAGGAAAACCAAGATTCAAAAGACAGCCAAGCATCTTAACATTATTCTCCCCTTTTTCCCCATTCCAACCATGTCTCAATCTCTGTATTACAGAGCTCTGTAGTTCCAAGGTTCTGCATACATCATTATTTACCTCTGTCCCACTTAGCCCAAATAAACATGCCTAATTGTTCTCCCATCTGTTTTTGTTATTCCATTCCCCGCTCCCTTCTTGTATATTGCCCTCCTGCCCAGCACTCAAACTTTCCTGTGTCTAATCCCTGACCTGTGCTTCACCTTCCCCTCCCTCCCCTCACCCACTCCCAATATCCCAGCAATCAACAAAGAATTCCCCCCACCCCTCTTTCGTATGGGTTCATTTTCTCAGTCTTTTAGAGTAGTGGTCCTATGCAGTATTTCTCTTTTTGTGACTGACAAATTTCACTCAATATAATGTCCTCAAGGTTTATCCATGTTATGCAGTGGCTTGCCGTTTCCTTGTGATTCTTCAAGGTTGCATAGTATTCCATTGTGTGTATGTACCACAGTTTGTTTATCCATTCTTCAGTTGATGGGCACTTTGGCTGCCTCCATCTTTTTGCTATTGTAAATAGTGCTGCTATGAACATTGGTGTGCATATATCATCTCGAGTTGTGACTCATATTGCTTGTAAGT
>NW_006408626.1:4197616-4214536 GCF_000296735.1 Chrysochloris asiatica
ATTCTGTTGGCTAGGATTTTGTTGAGAATTTTTGCATCTATGTTCATGAGGGATATTGGTCTATAGTTTTCTTTCTTAGTAACGTCCTTTCCTGGTTTTGGTATTCTTGAATTCTTTAAAGAGGTCTTGTGCAGCAGATTTGTCTAATGTAATAATATATTGTTTGATTTCTTAACTGTTGCTTCCATGAGTGTCGATAGTGGATCCAAGAAAAATGAGATCATTGACAACTTCAATATTTTCCCTATTTTTCATGATGTTACTCATTGGTCCAGTGGTGAGGAATTTTGTTTTCTTTATATTGAGGTGCAACACATATTGAAGGCTATGGTCTTTAATCTTCAACAGTAATATTTTAAGTCCTCTTTGCTTTCAGCCATCAAGGTTGTATCATCTGCATATTACAGGTTAATGAATCTTTCTCCAATCTTGATGAAGAAAACCAGTCAATCATTAAGTATATATAAAGGCAACAATGGAGTCCTGATGTTGTGTTGTGGAATAAAACACTGAACTTCAAGGTCAATTTGTACCACAAGGTCAGCGATTCATACCCACCAATCCCTCCTCAGAAACCTATACTAGGTCACTATGAGTCAGAACCAACTTTATGGCACTTAACAACAATGATAACAAAGCCAACAAAGGTGTTTTTTTTTTTTTTTTTGTAAGGATGCGGCATGTAAGAAATAACTTTAGAATAAAGATATGTCAGTTTTCAAAACACAGCTCTGACATTTTCTAGCTCAGAATCTTGGGACAAGTATTCTATTCTAGTCCATTTCTTTATCTCTATAATACTGTGTCAGCAATACCTCTTGGTAAGTTTATGAGGTCTAAATTATATAAAATCTACAAGGCATCTGGCACATAGAGGAGGTAACAACAATAATAACTACTATTAGCACAGTGGTTACGAATCAGGTTGCTAATCTCAAGGTCGGAGTTCGAAATTAGCAGCCGTTCCGCAGGAGAAAGATGAAGCTTTCTGCTCCCATAAAGATTTACAGCCTCAGAAACGGTGTGCAGGGTCACTATGAGTCAGAACCAACTCCATGGTACTTAACAACAACAACAACAACATTATTATGCTAGTGGACTGCCTATTATGAGTCAAATTTAAGTTTCATATTTAAGATTCTCTGAAAGGCAAGTCCACCACAGTGATCAACAAACACTTAAACTTTCTGGGCCTCAGTTTCCTCACCTTAAAAAGTAAAGCTAATAATGGTTACTAACTCATGGAATTATATGAATTAAGATAGTTATGTAACAGTCCCTGACCATATTATAAGCACTCAGTGTGTATTATCTATCACACTCATTATAATGACAGCTAGACTAACTGGTATAGTGGACTTGCTTAAAGTTCAGTATGCATGAGAACAAAATGTTCTCAAGGGGAAGCTGAGTAATGTAAGGCCTGATATGAAAAACTTGACTTAGGAGAACTCTATACTCTTTGAAGAGAGTTATTACGTGGGCATGTCTTCTGGATCTGCTCCCACCAGACTTCTTTCTGTATGGCATGTAAAGCAGTAAAGTCCATGGAATAACCACTCCAAAGCAAGGCCTCTGAAGTCCCCTTCCTTTCAAAGGATAATCCAGTGGGAAAAGAGCCATTCTTCTCACTGCACTTTGTCATTTAGCAGCCAGCACCATAGGCACTGTAATGGGACCTGACAAAAGAGTAGGAATGCTCACAATATCCAGGAGGCCAGCGACAGACAAGAAGACTAGAAGAGACTATGATCCTTTGAGAATCATTGATAGCAGAGTGATGGGGGATATAGCAAGGACAAACTTGTTGGTGAGCCCATATAGGGACTTCTAGAAATAACTGAGGAAAACTTCTCAGAGAACTCTATTATACATGTGGAGGCAATGAGCCAAAGGAATTTGAATAATGACTAATAAGGTGACCTCATTTTATATCCACAAGCCAGTGAGGCCTAGAAAAACTTAGGTGACATTATAATACAAACAAGTCATTATCATTATTATTATGGTGTAATCTCACTTGAAGCACAGGTTTTGCTTGTAGCTGCTTGTTTGACACTTTAGATTGGACAAATTTTCTAGTGGCACAAACCCAATTTTCTCGTGATTTGAGTTTTGACTTTCTCTTGACATTGCTTAGTGGGTCAACATGAGTAAGCTTTTAAGAAATTGTGTGTTTCCTAAGTACATTTCTTTTTAAAAATGCTGACATGTTTTTCCATATGCCTAATTAAAGTTTGCATAAACCTGCATATTTGTGCTTTTCCTTGCATCCTATGAGAATAGAGCAATTTTTTATACTGAACTAATTAACATAGGAACAATTTGAAAGGGAAGGCCATGAATTACTGAATGTTTCCAATATTAATAAGAACCTAAATTCTTTACTTATAAAGTGTTAATTGAAGGGGCTTGAAAATTCAAATATGGGTGATACAGTTGTGCAATCTGACTGATTTCTACTATAAATTCTTCAGAAAGAACATAGAGTAGACTACAATTTGGTTTTTTGATTGTTTTATTTTATAGTTTTCTTTTAGTGTGTTGTGTTCTTGTCTTTTATTATTCTATTTTTAAAGAACTACACACAGTGTCAGCCATCTTGTTTAGGTTTCATAAATATAACAATCAGTAATATGAGGTTAGCTTGAAGAAAAAGGTCAACTTATAAATATATTACTGCTGAAGCAGAAACTTTTGCTTTGGTTAATTTTTTCTGTAAAATAAACCTCTTTCCATTCAACAAGAGCTCTCCAAAAAAGGTAAAATCTGTGGACTAGTAGTAAAGTTTCTCAAGGAAATGAAGCATGTGTTTTCTGCATGTATACTTCGACCTCAAAGAGAAATGTTTATTTGGCAAACTGTCTGGAAAGATAAGTTACTTCACATTGGAGAGACAAAAAAAGAAGCTGATCTTCATCCAATCCTGCATTGTAGACACTGGTTGAAGGGTATCGATGGCCTGCTTATTGGAAAATACACTTCCCTAAAACTTTTTTATGTGCCAACTAATTTTTCCAATAGTTACTCATGGAAAAATATAGCAACAACTATATCTAACCAAAAGATAACTGTTGACTATTTCTGACAAATTCAATCTTGAGGACCATAAACCATTTGAAGAAAGAGATACATGTTTCAACATGTCAAAAAGTACTTCTAGTAGAGTCTTGTAAGTATAACAACAACCTTCTATGTATAGCCATTATGCTAAACTTTTTGCATAGGTTATTTTATTTACTTTATCACAATGGGAGAAGAATCAGTGCTTTTGAATTATGCTACTTTCAAAGAATATTGAAATTACTATGTACTTCCAAAAGAACAAACAAATCTGTTTTAGATGAAGTAAAGCAGGAATGTTTCTTGGAAGCAAAGATGTTGCGACTTCCTCTCATGTATCTGGACATATTAGCAGGAGGGACCAATTCCTGGAAAAAGACATCATGCTTGGTAAAGTAGAAGGTTAGCAAAAAAGAGGAAGACCTTCAGGAAACAGATTAACACAGGGCTGTAACAATGGGCTTAAAAATAATAACAATTGTGCAGAGGGCACCAGGACAAGGTAGTGTTTCATTCTATCATACACAATGTCACTATGAGCTGAAATTGACTCAAAGGCACCTAATAACAACCACAACAGTATGGGGAAAGCTATATAATGCCCATTTGACAAAGAAGAAAATCAAGCCTTGGAGAACTTTAGTAATTTATCAAAACGTAATAATCAAGTTATAGAATCCAGAACCTACCCCTTAAAACTTTCCATCATAAGCTTCACAAGCTTTTATATATATTATGTTCAAGACATTGTGATAGGAGCTAAAAGGGAGATACAGACCCTGAAGTCAGAGTTTCTGCCTCAAGTTGTTTATAATCTCATACCTAATAGGAGAAAATACTACAGGACAATAACATCCCAAGTGAGTCTAGGTTATTCCAAGGCTCCACTCAATCAAGCACTTTACATGTTCTGAGCCAGATACTTGGACATTTGATGAAGGGACTCAAAATAATAAAGATGGAAAAATTATTTTTCCTGGTACATGACACCATTTTACATATCTAGAAAATTTACTTGCTACTAAACCTTGTGATTCAGATAGATACTATGGGACTGTGGAGGAACGAAGGAGGTGGAGACATATTACTACACTTAGGGAATAGTCAAGAACTGTATCTACTTTAAAAATCAAAATTTCTATGGTTGTGGAGAGCGTCAAAAGTTCCATTACCTGCAGAGGAAAGCTAGCAATTGACACTAGTGACTTGGCATTGACAAAATCATTTTCCTAAAGCAGAAAACCAAGTTGTTCCACAAGTCTTCTTATTTATATGCTTTTTTTTTTTTTTTAAAGTAAGTAATAGACTAATTCTCTAGTTTCTGAAGACTACTTCTTTGAGTATATTTTACTCTCGTGTAGAAGTGACCTGAATTAAAATTACTTTGTCTATTACTGATTTTTTCCACTAAAATTACAGTTATGCTATAATGTGCAAATTTTCAATGCTCTTCAACATGAAATTAAAATTACATAGTTGTAAAAAAGAACCTTGATTTATAATGTTTGAAAAGAAGTCTTGGACCTTAAAGTATAATTACCCAGATCTCATTAAAATGCAGGATTATTAACCCAAGAGCTGAAGTTGCTAGTAGTAGTGATCTCTTATAAGAGTAATTACAAGAGTCATTAAATATTAAATATGAAACTAACACTTTCATTTAAAGGGAAAGAGTGGGCTTATATCTTTACCACACTTTAATGTGAAAAGAAAGACATTAATGTGAAAAGAAAGACAATGTAGAAACATAGAATGTTAAAAAGCTAAACACAAATCCTATAAGACCTATGTTTGAACTCCTTAATAATATAAAGCAATATAGTAAATTGTTCCACAAAAATCTATGTATTAAAAACAATGGATAAAATGTATCACTTAGACATACAGGCATATAGTTAGCACCTTAGTGAGAGTCCCTGGATGGAGCAAATAGTTAAGTAATCACCAAATAACCAAAAGGCTGGTAGATCAATTTGACCTTGGAAGAAAAGGCCCGGAGATCTACTTCCAAAAGATCACAGTCATTGAAATCCTCAATAAGCAAATGCTACTCTGAAATACATAGGGGTCCCAGGAGTTTGAATTGACTTGGCAACAAATGAGTTGATTGATTTTTTTTTTTTTTTTCCATCTTGTTACTGTTATGTGCCCAGTCCTGTGCCATCCTCACAGTTATTGTTACGTTTGAGCTCATTGCTATTGCCACTGTGACAATCCATCTTATTGGGAGGATAGAGGGGGTGTGTCTTGCTCCTTTTGGATGACACTCCACTTTTCCAGGACTGGTTCCCCCTGATAACATGTCCAAAGTACAAGAGATGAAGTCTTGCTAGGCTTGCTCCTAAGGCACATTCTGGCTATGCTTCTTTCAAGACAGATTTTTTTTTTATTCTTCTGGCCATCCTATGATACTTTCAATATTTTTACCAACACCATAATTTAAATGTATCAATTCTACTATAATCTTCTCTATTCATTGTCCAACTTTCACATGCATAATAAGTAATTGAAAACACCATTGCTTAAGTGAGTCACACCTTAGTCCTCAAACTGACATCTTTGCTCTTGAATACTTGAACAAGGGGTTGCTCGGCAGGTTAGCCTAATGCAGTACATTGATTTCCAGACTGCTGCTTCCATGAGCATTGACTATGGATCCAAGTAAATTCAAGCCTTTGAAAAATTCAATCTTTTCTCCATTTATCATGATGTTATTTACTGGCCCAGTTGTGATTTTCATTTTCTTTATATTGTGGTGCAATCCAAACTGACGGCTGTAACCTTTGATCTTCATCAGTAAATATACTTTCAGCACACAAGCTTGTATTATCTGTATATCACAGGTTATTAGTGGCTCTTCCTTCAACCCTGAGGCCATATTCTTTTTCATATAATCCAGTCTCTTGGGTTATTTGCTCAACATACAGAATGAATAACTACAGTGAAATAATGCAACACTGGTGTATACCTTTCCTGGCCTGAAATCATTCAGTATTCCCTTGTCCTGTTCTACTATCTGCCTCTTGGTCTGTGTTCTGTTTCATCATGAGCACAATTAAGTATGTGGGAATACCCATTCTTTGCAATGTTTTCCATAGTTTGTTATGATCCACATGGTTGAATGCCTTTTCACATTCAATAAAGCACAAGTAAACATCTCTCTAATATTATCTGCTTTGAGCCACAATCTATGTGATATCACCAATGATAGCCCTCATTCCAAGTACTCTTCTGAACCCAGTTTGAATTTCTGGCATGTCTTTGTTAATGTAGTGCTGCAATCATTTCTAAATTATCATTGACAAAATGTTACTTGCATGTGATATTAATAATAGTGTTCAATGACTTCCACATTATTGGGACACCTCTCTTTCAATTTGACACAAATATGGATCTCTTCCAATCAGTTGGTAAGGTAGCTGTTTTAAAAATCTCTTGGCGTAAATGAGTGCTGCATCTGTTTGTTGAAAGATTTCAGTTTGTATTCTGTCAGCCTTCAGTGCTGATTGGACTTGTTTTGGTACCATCGATTCTTTTTTTTTTTTTTTTCCACTGGAGATTCTACCTTCCTCCAGGCCCTCTGGATCTAGGTTCCCTCTTGAAAGCTTGTAAGCCAGTCACTTCTTGCCTTTGTAGTTCCCGCCCCCCATTTTGGGTAGCCAATGTCCAAGTTGCCCACCCTTGTCTACCCTGTGTGTGGAGGGGGTGGGAATGATTCTTTCTTGCTGTAAGGACTTGCTCCCTCTTTTGAGCTACTGCTTCCATAGGTGTAGGTCAAGTTCATCAAATTGTATGAGAATAATTTTTTTTTTTCCCTCTTCTTTTTACTTCTGGTTGAGCTCTGATCATCCAGTCACTGAAGCCAGGATAAGTGGGTATTATCTGCAAGTGTAGGTGTTCTTATGCATATGCCCTCTCTTCTTATCAGCTGGACGCTTCACTCTCCACTCTAGTCCTCTGTGGCTATGTCACTGACTCTGGGCCCAAGAGTCCCCAGGTCTTGCCACACTGCTGGCCAACCAGGTCTTCACCTGGGTTCACAGAAGTCTATTGAATGTTATAAGGCTTAGCTCACCACTTCATTGCTGTTTTTCCCTCACTTCCCCTTATGGGTGTCAAGCGTGGTCACCAATCAGAGAGTGTATTCCCATTGAGTCTTAGTCTTGGAAGGGGGTTTGCACTGAGGGGACCTAACCACTTGCCTTGATGTTTCCTGGGCAAGCAAGTTGCTTGTTCTTATATTAACAGTCAGTCTGGCTATGTTGTTTTATATTTTTCCTGTAGGTCTTTCTTTCAAGAAGTATCTTCTGTTCTTCTAGCCACGCCAGGTTGGTCTGCTTGTCCTTACAAGTAGGAATTTCCCATTTCTGGAGATCTGGATGTGGTTCAGGCTTCCACGGTACCATCAATTCTTGATCATATGCTATCTCTTGAAATCACTGAACATCAACCATTCTTTTTGGTGCAGTATCTCTTTGTATCTCTTCTATCTTTTTTTTATGCTTCCAGAAGCATTCAAGATTTTTCCCATAAAATCCTTCGATATTACAACTTGAGGTCTGAATTTTTCTAAAGTTCTTTTAGATTGAGAAATGCTGAGTGTGTTCTTCCCTTTTGGTTTTTAACTCTAGATCTTTGCATTTCGTTTTTCACAGTGATTGCTCCATTTTTCAGTTCCACCAGCAGTGGATAATATTTCCAGCTTTTTAAGATCTTCAGTAATTTCTCATAATGAGCATAGATTTCATCCAGCCTATTAATTTTTGTTTAAGCACAATAGGTTTTAATTTTAAGACCTCTGATTTTTTTTTTTTTTTTTTTCATGGAGTCCTGGTATTATACTGTAGGATAAGCCTTGGACTGCTAGCAACAAGGTTGGCAGTTCACACCAGCTGTTCCCTGGAAAGCATATAAAGTGTTGCTATGAGTCTGAACCAACTAGATGGCACTTTGTCCTTTTCTTCTTCTTCTTCTTTTTTTTCTTAAAGCTTTAATTATGAATTGAGTGATAGTTTACATAAAGGAACATCAGTTTTGCACTTAACCACTTGTATTTTGTTTCATTGTAATGATTATAATCCCCTCTATGCACTATGATTTAACAGTATTTGCCTCTATCCCCCCCCCCCCCCCTTTTTTTTTTAAACACGCAGGAACAAATAATCATTTACACAACCAAAGGGTACATTTTGCAAGCCAGCCTCCTGGCTGCCAGCACATAGCCTTTCTCTTTCTATGAATCTAAAGTTCTCAGCTGTTCTATCTCTCAACATCATCACCTCTGCCTCCATCTCTGGTGTTGCTGTTTCTCTGGCTAGGATCCCATGTTCAGCTCATGCTCTTTCCTCTTGATGGTTCTAAGGTTGTCTGTTCCTGGACTGCAAGTTTAACTAGTCCCCACTTTTTGTTGCACAGCTTCTACCTTTACAGTTGTGGCACTTTTTGTTGTGAAGTGCCATCAAGTTGGTTCTGACTCATAATGACCTCATACAGGATTTCTGGCTATAAATCTTTTCAGGAGCAGAAAGTCTTGTCTTTATCCCATGGAGTGTCTGGTGTGCTAGAACTGCCTGTCTTCTGGTTTGAAGTACAGTGCTTATCCTTCAGAGCCACCAAGCTCCATAAAACTATAATAATAAGTCATTTTTCATAATAGTCTATTCTTGGTTTATATTTAAAATACTATTCTCAGCATATCTCCGGATGTTAAATTATATTTTATGGTTGTTTATCTCTTTTAAATTAAGTTCTGTAATTGTTTGTCAAGACTGGTCACAGAGAAAGTTGCAATTGCTGACTAACTTACATAAAATAGTGCTTTGAGTATTTTAGCAGGGAAGGGAGAAAGTTGATGAGCCCCTTGGCTATGTACCCCATTGATTGGTCTTCTAGGTAAGAGTATTACTTTTCCTTCCTAGTTGTCACCATCTGCTTTATCTACTTAATGCTGCCAAAGCAAAAAATAACTAGTGAGTGGCTTTAAAAGCCCAGGAATTTGTTTCTCAATTTGTGAGGCAACGAACCCACTTTGGTTGAGTCCATTCCAACTCATTGTGACCCTATTGGACAGAGTAGACGTGCTCCTTGGGTTTCTGAGACTATAAATATTTACAGGAGCATACAGCCTCATCTTTCTCCCTCAGAGCAATTGGTGGGTTTAAACCTCCAATCTTGCAGTTAACAGCCCAACCCTTAACCCACTATGCTATCAGGGCTCCAGTTTTGGAGGTTGATGTTGTTTGTTATTAGTATGTGCCGTCAAGTCTGTTCCAATTCATAGTGACCCTGTATAGGGTTTCTGAGGAGCAGCTGTTGGGTTTGAACTGCTGACCTTGTGGTTCACAGTCCTATACTGATCCTACAGAATCAAAATTCAGAGCAGAAGCAGGGCTAGGCTGTCTCTGTTTGTATGTGTGACTGCGAATGCTAAGGGAAGATCTTTCTCTTTCAGCTTCTATAACTCCAGGCAGTTCTTGGAACTCCTTGGCTGCTTGTAGCTATGTTTTTCTCCAGTGTCTCTCTTCTCTCATGTGTGTAAGTTTTTATTTTCCTCTTTTATATGATACCAATCAGAAGTTATTAAATTTAGGTCCCACCCTACTCTGGCATACCTTCATTAACATAGCAAATGACAAATTCGGAACTCTAAACAAGGTCATATTTACTAGATTTGTTGTTGTGCCTCTGTAGTATTGAATCAGTTCCAACTCATAGAGACCTTGTATAGAATTTACAAGAGGGACTGGTAGATTTGAACTGCCAACCTTGCAATGAGCAGTCCAGCGCATCAAAATAAATTACTGTGGAACTCAATTCAATCCAAAACATCAGTCCTTGGTGCACTGCTGTGTCTCTGTAGCCCAAAGTACCACATTCCTTGTTCCTCCATGGAAGGAGATGATCTCAGTGCTGTTTCAAGATCACCCCTGACTTTTTAATTCTGTAAACACTGTTAAGGAGCATCTGTACTCTGCTTTCTCATTGTTTAGCACTTCCTTCCCTAGACTCTGATATCATTGGGGATTTTGTGATTCACTAAGAATTGTTTTGAGCATGGACAATATGATGTTAAGTCAAAAAGCATTGTTAAAAAATCATAAATGAATTTATTAAAAATAAGTATCAAAATGTGGACTTAATGTTTTGTACCATATCCTCCATCTAGTTTAGACATTTCTGAAGGCAGTATTTCCGTCGCTAATCATTCCCTAAAGAGTTCTGTGATCTTCAATTTGCACATGTCAAAATAGCAGTTTGGCATCTTGAAGGACTCAAATCAAGTTTCTTTTAGATATTCTTTGAGTTTGGGGAACAAATAAGAGTTTAAAGGGTTAAGACCAGGGCTATAGTTTGGATAAGATAAAGTTTCCCAATATAATTTTCTTAGGACAGCATTTGTTACCCTGCAAGAATTGTCATAATGGAAAAAATTCCTCTGTATAGGACTCCAAGTCTGGGATTGCTTGGTTTTGCTGTCCAGCTAGGTTTAAAAGGAGCCATCTCAGAAGCAGGAATGAAAGATTCTAGGACAATGAGAAGGAAGAGCATGAGTGGAGCATATGATCCCTATCTAGAAAAATGACGACAGCAGAGGAAACAGCAGAAGTGACGGAAGAGGCAGTGTCCTAGAGAGACAGAGAAGCTGTGGACTCTAGGCCCATTAACTAAGGCTGAGGTGAAGGGTCTACATGGCTGAGAGGCTGAAGACAAGAGTGAGACATGACTGCATTATGGCAGATAAAAGGTGTTCCTGACTGGAGAACTACTGGGTCCTGTTCACTTCCATAATAAACCCCATAATCGTGAGTATTGTTATTAATTCTGTGTGGCCATTGCAGTGGATTACCAAACCCAGATGTGAAGCAGAGAATGCTGTCGAGGGATGGTTGGTATCAAAATAAAGAAAGGTGTAGGATGGAAGCATTTTACTTCTCTGTTTTATAGGAATTGGAGTCTGTTTCCCTTTCCCCATGTGAAGCCAAAGGAAGACAGACATGGCTCCCACATGGCTTTTGCACTAGTACTCCATGATCATCTTGTATCCTTGAAGAAAATTTATCAAGATCATCAGTTTGATTAGAACTTTGTTTTACTTTGAAAGCACCCTAAGGAAATGAAGACAAGTGTGTTACTGAAAGAGCATCCACTGATTACAGAAATATGATAAAACACATTGCTTTATGGAATACACCCATGCATGTATGAACTAGAGCTCAGTAACAATACTTTTTACTTTTCCTAATATTTAATTGTGAAAACAAGGGGGAAAATGTGCCAATTATTTTTAAATATTTGAAGAGAAGAAAAAGAGTATAAATTGTGTATAGTCTGTCATATTAAAACAGAAAATGTAAACAAAAATGAATTTTAAAATGTTACTTAAAAATTACCACTTTAGCAGAGTTATATTTTTGCTACTTAAAGTAAACAAAAATGAAGAGCTAGAAAACTAAATTCATTGATGCCTTCTAGCTTACAGTTATGGCAAAACTGCCAGCACCATGGGTGGCAACATATCTCAGTTGCAAATCCTGGTTCGTGTTTGCTTTTATTTTATCTTTTTGGTGTTATTATCATTGTAATTGTAAGGAATCCTGGTGTAATGCTATAGGATAAGCCCGGACTACTAACTGCAAGGTTGGCAGTTCAAATCTACCAGCTGTATCTTGGAAACACTATATAGGGTCTCTATGTGTCAGAACTGACTAGATGGCACTTGACAACAGTAACAATCACTGTAAGGCCCTCTGGTGGTACAAAAGCTAAATACTTGATTGTAGAAAAGTTAGGGGCTCAAACCCATAGTATGGCTCTGAGGGAGACAAACTTGGCAATCTGCTTCCATAAATATTACAGCTAACAACACCCTGTGGAGCAGTTCTAGTCTGTCATTGTCACTTGGGTCTGTATGAGTGAGAACTAACTCATTAGCACATAACAATAACAACACTATGTTTATTAAAGATGTCATCTCAATTGCACATGGCTCACCATGACTTGATGGTTTTAGTTTACTTTGTATCTCAGGTCCTGGTTTTGTTATTTAGGATTGTTCTGATACTGTGCTTCTCTTGCCCCACTCGTTTAGCAATTGTCTGTTTTTCTTTTGGTACCTGGTGAAATTGAAATTGTTTTCATTTAACAACTTCTCAAGCATAAAAATTCAAAGAAACAGCAATACCACTTAATTAAATAATCAAGTTAACTTTTAAATGTGTAAACTATTAAGAATTCTAAATGTTTATTAAATGTGTCAATAGCTTAAAGCATTAAAACTTATGAAAATTTGCTTATTCATAAATGGCTTATTTGAGGACACATCACAAATGCTAGATGATTGCAAGACTGTCAGAATAAGAAAGAGAAACGTCATCTAACAATTTCAAATGGGCCCATGGGAAATTCTACTAACAATATAATTTTACCAAAGTGCTTTTAGAAGCCTCTTGAAAAAACAAAAGGCTTATTCTTTTAATTCTGACTTAATCCCCATGATTGGGATATAGCTGAATAATATCTTTTCAAGAAAATTAAATTTATATATAAAAATTGGGGATTAGTATGTGTAATAACCAGAACTCCTTGTGTGGCACTGTAGGATAAGCACTGGACTGTGAACCACAGGTCGATGGTTCAAGCCCAACAGCTATTCCTCAGAAATCCTGTATAGGATAGCTATGACTTGGAACCTATTTTAGTCCTTAATAATATAACAAATAACCAGAAAAGAAAAATGTTAGAACCATTGCTATTTTAGCTCATATCTGTGAAATGTTTAGAATGAATTTCGTCCTCATGAGGTTCAAATTCTATTTGTAGGCAACAAAGTGAAATTTCCTGGTTCTCTAATAAAGGGGAGAAACCTCAAATTCTTTTGAATATCAAGCATATCCTAATAAGCTATATCTGATGATTTACGAGTAAATGAATCAGACTCAGGCAGATTAAATTTCTTTTTAAATACACATGGGTTAGAAAATAAAGAAGGAGAGGTTTGGCATAGAAGCTCTTTGGCTTTGCCAAAGCCTGAAACATTTAAGGAAAAAAAATAGTTGAAGTTATTTGCCAACCTCCAAATATGGCTTGTTTTTCCAATATATAAAAATAATGGTATTAACTTTTCCTGAAATGAACTCCAGCAGTTTACTATAGGACAATAACATGTAGAATTTCTTAAATAAGGAAAAAAGGAAAGTATAAGAATTGTAATTTGTTGCTGCTGACTTACCTTAGGCTGAGGCCAATTCAAAGCTTTTATCTTCTTGATCGTCTCAGTGTAAATTTGGGGCAGACATTAGTACAGAGCTCACCTCATTCTATAACATACTGTTTAGATAGTAGGATTGGTAAGCAGAAAACTTCCAAGAAATGACCTCTCCAAGACTGACCAAGACTGGGACACAAAGTGGAAAACAGTCATTGAATCTGATCGAATTACTTAAAGCAGTGAGAGGTCTGCCCTAGCTGGACAAAGAAAAGGAAGGGCAGAAACAGCTCAGAAATCACCTTAAACTAAAAGTGAGTTACCACAAAGAAACAAAAGAAAATATCTTCCACAAACAGCCAATAAATGTGGAGCTCTGGTAGCGTAGTGGTTACGAATCGGGCTGTAAACCTTAAGGTCAGCGGTTCGAAACTACCAGCCACTCCATGGGAGAAAGATGAGGCTTTCTACTCCCGTAAAGATTTACACCCTCGGAAACCCTGTACAGGGTCGCTATGGGTCGGAACCGACTTGACGGCACTTAACAACAACAACAAATAGTCAACTTCATCGCTGCTATTGTTGCTGTTGTTAGGTGCTGACTCATAGTGACTTTATGCACAAAAGAAAGAAACACTGCTCGATCCTTCACCAACCTCACGATTGTTATGCTTGAACCCATAGCTGCTGCCATTGTGCCAATCCATCTCCTTGGGGGTCTTCTTCTTTTTTGCTGTCTCTCCACTTTACCAAGCATGAAGGCCTTCTCCCAGGACTGGTCTCTCCTGCTAATATGTCCAACGTATGAGAGATGAAGTCTCACTGTCCTAGCTTCCAAGGAATGTTTTGGCTGCACTTCTTCCAACATAGATTTGTTTGTTCTTCTGACAATCCATGGTACTTTCAATATTCTTCTCAAACATTATAACTCAAATGCATCAATTCTTCTATGGTCTTCCTTACTAATTTTCCAAGTTTCTCATGCATATGAGGTGGTTGAAAATACCATAGTTTGGGTCAGATGCACCTTAGTTTTAAAACTGAAATCTTTGCTCTTGACCACTTTGAAGAGCTCTTGTGCAGCAGATTTGCCTAATGCAAAACATAATTTGATTTCTTGGCTGTTGCTTCAGTGATTGTTGCTACTGGATCCAAGCAAAAGGAAGTATTTAACAACCTCAATCTTTTCTCCTTTTTTCATGATGTTATTTATTAGAACAGTAACGAGGATCTTTATTTTGTTTACATTAACGTGTAACCCTCACTGAAGGCTGTGGTCTTTGATCTCCATCAATAACTATGTTAAGTCCTTTTGCTTTCAGAAAATATGGTTGTATCACTTGCATATGGCAGGTTGTTAATGTTTATGACTTCATTGCTAGTCATAAAAAATGAAATACAATAATAAAAACATATCCATTAACAATTTGTATCTATCTACAGATTGGCAAAAATTACCAAGATTGCTAGGACCTAGTTGTCATGCTGTTGTAGGATAAGCACTGGACTGCTAACCATAAGGTTGGTGGATTAAACCCATCAGTTGCTACTCAGAAACTCTATATGGGTTGATAAGAGTCCTGAAATATTCTGCGGTGCTTAACAACAATAGCTGGGGGAAGATGTTAAGAAATCACATTTTCTTGTTGTAACTGTTCTGGAGAATGATGCAGAAAGCTTCAAAAGAAGATGGAAGGAAAACACAGTCACTGTACCAAAAGGAAATGGTCAATCTTTAACCATTTCAAGAGGTAGCATAGGATCAAAATCTAATAATGCTAAAGGAAAAAGCTGAAGGTGCATGGATGGCATTGGCAAAGAAAAAAGCTTCAGGAATTGATGGAATAAAAATTGAAATCTTTCAACAAACAAATGAAGCATTGGAGGTACTCAAACATTTATGCAAAGAAATTTGGGAGACAACTACCTGGCCAAACAACTGGAAGAGATCCATATTTGTGACATTCCAAGGAAAGGTGACCCAAGGAAATGTCGTGCATAAATCATCAGTCAATATCATTAGTATTTCATAGAAGTAAATTTTTTCTATATACAATCCAAAAATGGTTGCAAATGTACATTGACAGACACCTGCCTGAGGCTCAAGCCAAATTCAGATGAGAAATTAGAGCAAGAGATATCATTGCTGATGTCAGATGGATCTTGGCTGAAAACAGAATAACAGAAAGATGTTTACCTGTACTTTACTGACTAAGCAAAGGCTTTCAATCTTGTAGATCATGACAAGCTATGGAAAACATTGCAGAAAATGAATATTCTGGAACACTTAACTGTGCTTATGTTGTTGTTGTTAGGTTCCATTCCTTATGCACAGCAGAACGAAACACTGTCTGATCCCAGGCCAACCTCAGTGTCACTGCCACGCTTGAGCCTATTGATGTTGCCACTTTTCAAGTTCGTCTCGCTGAGGGTCTTCCTCTTTTTCTCTGACCCTCCACCTTACCAAACATGATGCCCTTCTCCAGCAACTGGTCCCTCCTGACAATATGTCTGAAGTATGAAAGACAAAGTTTGACCATTCTGGCCTCCAAGGAGCACTCTGACTGCTCTTCTTCCAACACATCTGTTGGTTTTTTTGGCAGCCTGTGGCACTTTCAATATTCTCCTCCAACACCATAACTCAAAAGCATCAGTTTTTCTACGGTCTTCCTTATTCACTGTCCAGATTTCTCATGCATATGAAGTAATTGAAAATACCATGGCTTGGATCAGGTGCACCTTAGTCTTCAAGATTACATCTTTGCTCTTCAACACTTTAACAAGGTCTTGTGTGGCAGATTTGCCTAATGCAATACGTTGTTTGATTTCTTGACTGCTGCTTCCGTGGGTGTTGATCATTGATCCAAGGAGAATGAAGTCCTTGACAACTTCAATCTTTTCTCCCTTGATAAGAATGTTGTTTATTGGTCCAGTTGTGAGGATTTTTATTTTCTTGACATTGAGATGTAATCCATACTTTGATCTTCATCAGTAAATATTTTAAGTCTTCTTCACTTTCAGCAAGCAAGTTTGGATCATCTGCATATCACAGGTTGTTAATGAGTCTTCCTCCGAGCCTGATGCCATGTTTTTCTTTATATAACACAGCTTCTTGGATTATTTGCTAGCATACAGGTTGAATAAGTATGGTGAAAGAATACAACCCTGTTGCAAATCTTTCTTAATTTTAAACCATTAAGTGTTCCCATGATCTGTTCAAACAAATGCCTCTTTGTCCATGTACAGATTCCTCACAAGCACAATTAAGTGTTCAGTAAGACTCATACTTTGCAATGTTGTCCATAGCTTGTCATGGTCCACACAATCGAAAGCCTTTGCATAGTCAATGAACCATAGGTAAACATCTTTCTGATATTCTCTGCTTTCAGTCAAGATCAATTGGACATCAGCAATGATATCCCTCATTCCACAGCCTCTTCTGAATCTGGCTTGAATCTCTGGAAGTTCTCTGTCAATGTATGCTTATAGCTATTTCTGTATCACTTTTAGTAAAACTTTACTCACATGGGATATCAAAGATATTGTGCGATGATTTCTGCATTCTGTTGGGTCACCCCTCTTTGGAATGGGCACAAATATGGATCTCTTCCAATCAGTCGGCCAGATAGTTGTCTTCCAAATTTCTTGGCATA
>NW_006408626.1:4215744-4264945 GCF_000296735.1 Chrysochloris asiatica
AATTTAATATATATACCTGAATATTAATATGAAAGCAATTTGCCATTAACTGCCAGTGGCCTCATTTGTTACACTCGGCCCTAGAGGGCCTCGAACCTCTGACTAGTCTTACACGGTCTGCAACAACACTGGAGAGCAAGTTTCAGTGCCTCTTCTGACATCCATTTTGACCTTTTCCTTCTTTCTTTTCTTCTTAATGCCTTATTGCTTTCTACCTGTATGATGTTCTTGATGTTATCCCACAACTCTCCTGGTCTTCGGTCTTTGGTATTTAATGTATCAAATCTGTTCTTCTGATGATATATACATTCAGGTGGATATATTCAAGGTCATATTTTGGCTCTCATGGACTTGTTTTCATTTTCAGCTTAAATTTGCATATGAGCAATTTATGGTCTGCCCCACAATCTGTCCCTGGCCTTGTTTTGGCTGATGATATGGAGCTTTTCAATCGTCTCTTTCTGCAGATGTAGTCAATTTGATTTCTATGTGTGCTTATAAGGAATGTGTAAATAGACCAAGAGGCAGTTGTTCAAACAGAACAAGTAAAGACCAAATAGTTTAAAATTAGGAAACGTGTACACCAAGGTTGTATTCTTTCACCATACTTATTCACTATTTATGCTGAGCACATAATCCTAGAAACTGGATTATGTGAAGAAAAGCATTGCAACAAGATTAGAGAAAGACTACTTCACAGCCTGTAGTATGCAGATATCCAAACTTGCTGGCTGAAAGAAAAAAAAAAACAAAAAAAAACCCAAACATAAAATATGAAGAAGATCAAAGACCACAGCCTTCATATTGCTTGCACCTCTATATAAAGAAGACAAAAATCCTCACCAGTGAACCAGTAAACAACACCCATCTAAATGGAGAGAAGATTAGAGTTGTCAAAGACCTAATTTTCTTCAAATCAACCATCAACACTCAAGGAAGCAACAGTAAAGAAATTAAATGACATATTGCATTAGGCAAATATGCTGTACAAGACTTATTTAAAGTGTTCAAGAGCAAAGATATCAGTTTGAGGACTAAGGTTTATCTGATGCAAGCCATGTTATTTTCAATAACTTCATATTGCATGTCCAAAGTATGTGAGAAAAAGTCTCGCCATCCTCACTTCTTAAAAGTATTCTGGCTGTACTTCTTCCAAGACAGATTTGCACATAAAGCACATTACCAAGCTAAAATCCTCAAGGAAGCTGCTATTGTTTCTGTTGTTGTTTTCCCATTGTTCATCCTATGTGCAATTTTTTAGTTAACACCTTACCCCTCTGTATCTTTTGGGAGTCTCACTTCCATGCTAATTTCCAGGGCTCTTTCTTGAGAAGGAACATGTAACTATGGTTTATATAAATAACAGGGCTCTTTCTTGAGAAGGAACAGTTAAGTATGGTTTAAGTAAATAACATGGTTTATGTAAATAACAACATATATTATGTGAGTTGATCAAATTCTAATTCTTGACTAAGTAAACAAGAAAGTTTTGGTATAGGTCTCATGACAAACATTGAGATTATTCATCAGCATGGACAGAACTTAAATTTCATTCTGTGGGTAGATTATAATCACTAGAAAATATACTACTGGTAAAGTCTTGGAATGTTAGAGATGAAGGGAACTTTCAATAAGCCAAAGGAACCGAGGCTCAGAGAGGTTGCTAATCACACCAGTAAATGACAGTTTCCCTTATAGTGCTCAGCTATTTTCTCTACATTGCTTTTATTTATTAAAGGATCAACAATTACACTCCATTTCTTTTAGCTACTTAACCAAGAGGTGGAGCCAGGTTTCAGAGAAATAGTCCTCAAGTGACTGAGCAGACCCATGCTGAGGGTAGGACGTGCAGGATCTGGAAGCAAAAAAAGGAGACACACTTTTACTACCTTCTCTTAATGGCCTCTGGTCTGACTGTCCTAGTCCATCCTCTACAATCTCCTCATCATAATTTTGACAATTGTTATGTCAACTTATTACCTTTTCTTCTTATTGTAGCAAAATATACTTTTAAAAATTGACAATTATTAGAACAGCTTTAAGTTTACAGAGAAATTATGCAGAAAGTACAGAGAGTTCCCATATACACACTCCCCCACACACCCTCTCTCTAATGTTAACATCTTTCATTCTTTTGGTATACTTGTTATAATTGGTGAACCCACATTAACATATTATTAATAACTAGGAGTCCTTGGGTGGTACAAATAGTTAAAGCACTCCATTCTTCATTTAAAGTTTGGTGATTTAAGCCTACCCTGAAATAAATGCCTTGAGAGAAAAGCCTGGTGAGCTATGTGCAAAAAATCAGCAATTGAAAATTCTAAAGAGACTAGTTCTACTCTAGCACACATTGGATCACCAGGAATCATTAAGGACTCCATGGCAACTGAACTGTTAACTGAAGTCCATCATTTGTATAAGGGTTTGATTTTTATGATGCAATCCTATGACTTTTAACAAAGTGGTCATGTGGTCATCATTACATTATCATACAGAATAACTTCATTGCCCTAAAAATGCCCTGTGTTCCACCTACACGAGTTAGTGTATGTATAGTTTAGTGAAGTTAATCACATTCAGCAGTATTGTGTAGCCATCACCACTATTTCCAAAACACATTCATCACCCCAAACAGAAACTCTGTACACATTGAGTAATAATTCCCCATTGTACTTTCCCCTCAGTTTCTGGTAACCATTAATAAAGTTTCTATCTCTACTTATTTACCTATTCTAGTTATTTCATATAAAGGGAATCATAGAATGTTTTCTGTTGTTGTTGTTACGTTCCGTTAAGTCAGCTCCAACTCATAGCAAACCTGTGCACAGCAGAACAAAACACTGCCCAGTCTTACGTGACCCTCACAATTGTTACACCTGAGTCATTTCTACTGCTACTGTGCCAACTCATCTCAGTGGGGATATTCCTGTTTTTCACAGACCCTAAATTTTTCCAAATTTATGGATATTATGATATCCTTCTCCAGGACCCAGCCCTCCTGATAACATCTCCAAAGTAGGAGAGATGATGATTAACGATACTGGCTTCTAAGAAGCATTCTGGCTGCACATTTTCAAGATAGATTTGTTTGTTCTTCTGGCTGTCCACAGTACTTTTAATATTCTTCCACAACACCATAACACAAATGCATCAATTCTTCTATAGTTTTCCTCATTCATTGTCCAACTTTCACATGTATATGAGGATATTGAAAATATACCTTAGTCCGAAAACTGGTATCTTCACTCTTTAATATGCCAAATGGAGGATGTTGTTTGATTTCTTGACTGCTGCTTCCATGAGTTTTATTTGTGGATCCAAGAAAAATGCAATCTTTGACAATTTAAAACTTTTCTCTATTTATCATGTTAGTATTTATTGTTGAGGTCCATTGGTGAGGAGTTTTGTTTCCTTTACATTGAGGGCCCATCCATACAGAAGTCTATGGTCTTTGATTTGAATCTACATGAAAATTAATATTATATTGCAGTCTTCCGTCACTCCTGATGCCATGTTCTTCTTTACATAAAATCTCAGATTATTTACTCAGTATTCAGATTGCATGTTGTCATTAAGTGCCGTAGAGTCAGTTCTGACCCATAGAGACCCTGTATAGTATTCCTAGGAATGACTGGTGAGCTTGAACCGCCAACCTTGAAGTTCAAACTGACTTTGCCATCCAGTGCAATAACTCATAGCGCCACACCAAATATGGTAAAAGGAAATACCCCTGGTGCATGTCTTTACTTATTTTAAACAATTCAAGATCCTATTGTTCAGTTCGAACCACTGCTTCTTGGTCTATGTACAGGTTTCTCATGAGCTCAATTAAGTGTTCCTGAATCCCCATTCTTCACAATGTTATCCATATGTTATTATGATCCACATAGGTGAAAGTCTTTGCATAGTCAATAAAGCACAACTAAACACCTTTCTGCATATAGGGTTTCTGAATGCTGGCTGGTGGGTTTGAACTACTGACCTTTTGTCAGCAGTTCAATGCTTATCCTACAGTGCCACACTAGGACTCCATTTTTAAATTATCTTCAGCAAAATTTTATTTGTATGTGGTATTAATGATGTTTGATGATTTGCACATTCTGTTTGATCACCACTTTTTGGAATGGTCACAAATATGGATCTCCTTAATTCACTCATCTTGTCATAGTCCTCGGCAGATGGTATATACATGAGTCAAATTGACTATATCTGTTTTAAGAGACAGTAGAAAAGCTCAATATCATCAGCCAACACAAGGCCAGGGGCCGACTGTGGAATGAACCATTATTTACTCATCTACAAGTTCAGGCTGAAGCTGAATAAAATTGAAACAAGTTTGTGGGAGCCAAAATATGATCTTGAATATACCCTACCTGAATGTATAAACCATACCAAGAACATTATTGATCAAAGATTAGAAGAGTTGTGGGATGGCATCGAAAACATCACAGAAGAATAAAGCAAAAGGTCATTAAAAAGTTAGGAAAGAAAGAAAAGACCAAAATGGATTCCAGAAGAGCCTCTGAAATTTGCTCTTCAGCATAGAGATGTGAAAACAAATGGAAGTCAAAGAGTTTAACAGAAAATTTCCAAAGACAGCTCATGAAGACAAATACAAGTATTATAATTAAATGTGCAAAGACCTGGAGTTGGAAAAACAAAAAAAAAGAACACACAATGTATTTCTTAAGCTGAATAAACTGTAGAAAAAAATTCAAGCCTCTATTTGCAATATTGAAGGCTTCTATGGTTACGAATCGGGCTGCGAACCTTAAGGTCAGCGGTTCGAAACTACCAGCCGCTCCGCGGGAGAAAGATGAGGCTTTCTACTCCCGTAAAGATTTACACCCTAGGAAACCCTGTACAGGGTCGCTATGGGTCGGACCCGACTCGATGGCACTTAACAACAACAACAACAATGGACAAAATACTTAATGATGCACATAGTTGTCAAAACATCCAAAGAAGATAGATAGAAGGAATATAGAATCACTGTACCAGAAAGAGTCAGTGTTCAACCATTTCAAGAGGTAGCATATGATCAAGAAGCAATGGTACTGATGGAAGAAGTCCAAGCTGCATTGAAGCCATTGGCAAAGAGGAAGGCTCTAAGAATTGACGGAATGGAAACAGAAATATTTCAACAAACTGATGCATAGACATTTTTATGTAATTTTAAAAAAGCATTTGCATTGAATAAATCATTGGTCTTGCAAAATTCTATCATGTGATCTCCAGCATCATTTCTGTTACCCGAACCATATTTTCCAACTACTGATCGTTTCTCTTTGTCTCCAACCTTTGCATTCCACTCACCAGTAGTTACCATTACATCTTGATTGCATATTTGATCAGTTATAGACTTAAGAAGTTGCTTGTTGTTATTGTTGTTTTTAAGTGCCATTGAGTCAGTTCTGACCCATACTGACCCTGTATAATACTTTCAAGGAGCAGCTGGTGAGCTTGAATTGCCAACCTTACAGTTCAAACGGCTTTGTAGTCTAGCACATTAACCCACAGTACCACACAAGAAGTTGGTAGTATTCTTTAATTTCACCATCACTGATGTTAGTTGTTTAATATTTGTGGTATTAACTGGTCTTCCTTGTAGGCATATGAATATTATCCTATCACTGATAGCATTGTACTTCAAGACAGATTTTGAAATTTTCTTTTTGATAATGAATGTGACACCATTCCTCTTGAATTTGTCATTCCTGGCATAGTAAACCATAGGATTCACAAATTCAAAGTGGCCAATACCAGTCCATATCAGCTAGCTAACACTAAGGATATTTATTTTTATGCACTCCATTTCATTTCTGACAACTTCTAACATTCCTATAGTCATACTTTGTACATTATATGTTCTAATTTTTAGTGGATAGAGTAACTGTTTCTATTCATTTTATACTTTTGTTTTTTTGTTTGTTTTTTTAATGAATGCCATTTTTAGAGACTTTTATTTCCATGATCTGCTCCTAGTTACATTCCTGATGCAATCCCATTTCCACTTTGCTGATGTGTTGATTTATAATCAAGGGAAGTATTTAGAAATTGGTTATCAATTTCCCCTGAACTCATGCAGCATGAATGTCACTGAATTTTCCCAACAAAGAGAAAGACTGTGTAGAGGAATGGATTATCTCTAGAATCAGGACAATAATTAGATACTTTAGCTCTGAACTGCTGCTTTCTATCTATCTGTTTTCATGTGATGAGCTATTTAACTTCTCTGAGGCTTAGTTTTTCCACCTGTAAATGGGGATAATAATATCAAAGTTATAGGATTATTTCAATTATAATCCTTTTCAAATAATAAGTCTCCTGATTTCAAATATCATCTGAGAGTTTAGTTTTATTTCATTCAGACTGAATGAGTGCAGGCCATAGGCATATTGTTTGGCAGACAACACTGGACACCACTATTACAACACGGCCTTAGTAATTGCATCAGACACTTCAAAATTGAATGTTACACTGTCTTAGACTGGGTTTTCTAGAGAAGCAAAAACAGTGAAACATATATATGTATATATACATAAAGGGCAGTTTATTGTCTTACAATTGTAGAGTCCCAGGTCCCCAGTGGAAGAGAGAACAACGTCTCTCCCACATGTCCATTATTTGGGGATCAGGCCACACCCCCAAGGAAGCATCCCCTCAATTGACTGGCTGCTCCTCATAGAGTTACCCTTGCTTGAATTAAGTTTCATCACCATGGGAATAAGTACATCCCAACAGCTGTTGTTGTGAAGTGCCGTTGAGTTGATTCTGACTCATAGTGGTACTGTCTAGGGTTTCCCAGGTTCAGCTGGTGAGCTTGCACCACTGACCTTGCATTTCAGATGACTTTGCAGTCTGACACATTAGCCCAGTACCACACCAGGACTCCTAAAAGTTAAACCTATGGAATCCTGGCCTAGTGGAGTTGACACAAAACCTTAACCATTACATACACTATGAGATGTATACTATTGGCAAAAAGGTAGTGATACAGTAAATTATTGTAGCCAGGCCTAATGAAGAGTTTGCAGAGGATAAATGTCTTCTAACAATTAGCAAACCAAATACTAGAATGTCAGGAGATTACCTGACATTTGACCGACAAATGATGATGGATTATCTTTCAAGGAAGCAAATTAGAAGATTTTTTGTTGTTGTTGTCCAGTCAGTTCTGACTCATAGCAACCAGGTTTAATGTTCTATAAGTTACTTTTAAGTCAAATTTTAAAATCAGATGGACTCTTAGAAATCCTCTAGCCATATGTCTCCTGAGGCCAAGATATGAGGTAATTTGTCCAAGGTCATCCAAAAATTTGAATGAGAATCTATGGATAACTCCAAGTAATACCTAGGCACTTAACATTTAAAGATACAAGAGCCCTGTTGTGGCACTGTAGGAAAAGCACTGGACTGGTAACCACAAGGTCATCGGTTCAACCTACCAGCTGCTTTTAGAATCCCTATATAGGATTGCAATAAGTTGGAACCAACACTGCAACACATAGCAACAACATATCTAAAAAAAAAAACAAAAAACCTGACAAATAATTTCATGTTGTTATTGATAATATTCTATTCAGTACGTATTAAGAGACAGGCATTATAAAGAGTGTTTTATAGATATTACCTCATTATCTCCTCTCAAAAACCCTATGTTGTGGAAACCACTGGTTTCTTTTTAAGAGATGCACATACTGAGGCTTAGTATGGTCAGAAAAATTGTTCAGAGCCACAGAACTGGTGTGTGACAAAATCACACTTCAAACACAAGTCTATCTGACTCCAGAGTTAGTGCTCTTTTCATCATCTTTTCTTTTATTCTTGTCTTTGCAAGAATCAGATATTAAAGGTACTAACAATTAACCATCTTTGTATTTCACAAGGATAGTTCTCAGACAGAGACTCTCTGACATATTATTTGTTGTTGTTTGGTACTTTCAAGTCAGTTCCAACTCATAGCAACCCTGTATGGAGTTTCCAAAGAGTGGCTGGTTGAGTTTGAACCACCAACCTTGTGATTCAAATCGACCTTGTGATCGAGTGCATATTCTGTAGCCACCAGGACTCCATATTACTACTGAACCTAAAATGCAACCCCCAGCTCAGTCAACTTTTTCCAGCTCCTGTTCCTATTCAATTCTGGTGTCATCTGACAGTGTTTCACTGCTAGTCATAATGTTTTCAGTGGCTAGACATAGTGGTTATGAATCGGGCTGCTAACCTCAAGGTCGGAAGTTTGAAACTACCAGCTGTTCCACAGGCGAAAGATGAGGCACTCTACTCCTGTAAAGATTTACAGCCTCGGAAACCCTGTACAGGGTCGCTATGAGTCGGAACCGACAACACGGCACGTAACAACAACAACAACAACAACAGACATTCATAAGTAGTCTGCCTCTCCTTCTTCTGAGTCTGTCTCAGTCTGGAAGCTAAGCTGAAACCTGTCCACCATGGGTGACCCTGCTGGCATTCAGAATACTATTGGCATAGCTTCCAACATCACAGCAACATGTAAGTCACCACAGTGCAACAAACTGACAGACAAGTGGTGGAAGGTCAGCAAAAAAAAAAAAAAAAAAAAAAGGAAGACACCCAGTGAGATGGATTGGCACAGTGGCAGCAGCAATGCACTCAAGCTTAACAAGGATTGTGAGATGGCGCAGGACTGGGCAGTGTTTCATTCTGTTGTGCATAGGGCTACTATGTGTTGGAATCAATTTGATGGCAGCTAACAACAATAACTCCAATTCAGAGTTGTTGATTTCTATGGGGTTATTTGAAAACACATCAAGGCTATAAACCATAAGGCTACAGTCCTCCCAAGGCACACAAACACCCATCGTGAGTTCACATGTTGTATTGTTGTTGCTGTTAGATGGCATTGAGTTGGGTTCTGAATCGTAACAATGCTACATAATAGCAGACATATTATCAGAAGGGACCAGTCTCTGGAGAAGGACATCATGATTGATAAAATAGAGGATCAGTGAAAAAGAGAAAGACTCCCAATGACACAGATTGGCACAATTGCAGCAACAATGGGCCTGAGTGTAGCAATGACAGTGAGAGTGATGGAAGATCGGGCAGTGATTCATTCTGTTGTGCATAAGTTCGCTATGAGTTGCTACTGACTCATCAGCACCTAACAACAACAAAAAGCAACAAAAATGGGGTTTAGGAGTTACCGCTGGTGGGTTTGATTTGCTGACCTTGGGAATAGCAATCTGGGGTTTACCCTACATCACCATACTATGAGGAAGAACACTTGTGATGTAGGAGATGATGTCTCAAGATTGACTTTAGCACAGCTCCATCATTTTATACCTATATGATTTTAGAGCCAGCTGTTGTAGTTACTTAGTACTGCCATAGCAGAAATATCACAAGTGACTGACTTTAAAGAATAGAAATGTATCTTGTACAGTTCAGGAAGCTACAATGAATTCAGGACATGACACTAGGGGGTGGGCTTCCTTGTCTACTTCAGTTTCTAGTAGCTGTCTACAGTCCTTAACTTTCCTGGCATTGCAGATGCATCTGTCTCCATTGTCTATCTTTATCTTTCTCCTCTGTGTATATTCTGCACTTTTTATAACTCAAAGTGATTAGGTTCAGAATCCACTCTACATTGGTATGACCTCATGTACTAAACAAAAGAAACAAACTATTTCCAAATAGGGTCATATTTACAGATACAGAAGTTACAATTTCAGCACACATTTTGAGGGAACACAATTCAACCCATAACACAAACCTTTACCTGTAAAATAAGACACAAAAATGTTGATTCACAGGGATTCAAAATTATTAAATAATGTAAATGAATAATTTGCATGCCTAGTAAATTATTATAGAAAGTCAGTAAATATTTGTAGATTACATTATTCTGTTAAAAATTAACAAAGTATAGAAAAAGCTGTTTGTGCCATGTTTAAAACACAGTCCATGCCCTCAAAGAGCTGGCAAGCTTAATGACAATAGAAACGTGACTTGAATGGGAAAAATTCAAATAAAAATTGGATATCTGGAGATTTTTTTCTCCATTATTCCCAGGTTCCAAGTAATGTCAATATGCTGTTGTTGTTAAGTGTTGTTGAGTCAGTTCCAACCCATAGTGACCCTGTATAGGGTTTCTGAGGAGCAGCTGGTGAGCTTGAACTGCCAACCTTGCAGTTCAAACTGACTTTACTGTCCAGCCCATTAACTGACAGAGTCATACCAGGACTTCAATGATGATATAGGTATATTTATAAATAAAGCATTTCCTTTTCCTTTTGAACTGTTTCTTAGAATAGATTTCTAATTTATGTCTATATTATACTTCATTACCCATCTGTCAGTTTGTTATACTGTCATGTTTTTCATGTTGCTGGTATGCTGGAAACTATGTCATCAGTATTTCAAATATTGTCAGGGTCACCTATGGTCAACAGGCTTCATCAGAGCTTTCAGATCAAGACAAACTAGGGGGTTTAGTTCAGTAAGTAGTTAGTGAGAACTTTATGTATCACAATAGAATATTGTTTGGTATAGAGCTGGGAGATGAGTCCTCTAAATTGGAAACCACTGTACAATAGCTGTAACAATGGATTCCAACATATCAATGGTCACGACCAAGCAAGCATCCTAACAAATTCAGGCTGAAGGTACATCATTTGTTATGACCTAGCCTCAGATATAATCACAGGTCTACCCAGATTCAAGGGGAGGAAACATTGCCCCCACCTCTCAATAGAAGTGTTGATGGCATATTGCAAGAAAAGCATGACAAGTAGGATATCTTGTTGCAGTCATCTTGGAAAACACAATCTGCTACAGGGAATGATAAGCAGAATACAAAGTTCTATTAAGTCACAATGAAATAATTTTAGATATATGTGTATATGATCAAATGGAATATGCAAAACAGAAAATCACCAGTAGACTAGGGTAAAAAGGATGAAGTATCATTTCCCTCTTTCCCCCAATTATCTGGTTTTGTTGAATTTTTTTTCTTTCTTTCTTTCAAAACACTTACTCATTATACCAAATCATGCATACAGACCCATATTACCAGACTGAATGACCCAGATGGGAACTGGACTGCTACCTGCAAGGTTGGTGGGTCAGACCCACCAGTTGCTCCTTGGAAACCTTATATAGGTTCACTATGAGTGGAACCAATTGGAAGGCACTTAACAACAGCAACAAAGCTGTCACACGGATTTGGGTCCTTCAGTGGCAGATTAACAGATGAAACCTTTGTTATTTATGTGATTGGTGGTCACCCTCGTTGTGCAGTGGTTAAAACATTTGGCTGCTAATCAAAAGATAGGCAATTCAAACCTACCAGCTGCTCTATGGGAAAAAAAATGACAGTCTGCTTCCATAGAGATTTATAGCCTTAAAACCCTTGAGGCAGTTCTACTATGTTCTCTAGGGTCACCATAAAATGAAATCAACCACATTGAGTTTGGTTTGGAATTTTGAAGGCCAAAGTCATTGAGAAAGTCAGTTGGTGTGGGGAAATGTTATAGGAAGACTCCTTTTAAACTGGGTGGAGAATGTGGGGACATATGGGAAAGAGTAGCTTGGATGACATTGTAATTCAAATGTGTAGGGCTGAGGATAAGACCAAGAAGAAAGGAAAGGCAGTGGAAGAAACAAGACTGTGAATTGCAGAGTGGTGAGCTCTGTGGTTAGAAGGTTAAGGAGGAATTAAGAACAACTGCCAGGTTGTAACTTGACTGTGATGTAACTGGGAGTGTCTATGAATCACTCACTGACCTTAAAGAGAAGGTTGGTTAGGGGGCCTGGAAAACGTTTCAGTTGACAAGCTATTAAAGTTTGTTTGTTTGTTTGTTTTGTTTTTCCCCACACAGTCCTTTACTAATGAATTTTGAAGAAACTCCCACACAGATGTCTGCTAATCCATGTTAATCTTGCTGGAGACATCAACACTTTAACATTTTTCTGTACTCTCCACCTCTGGTCTCTTGCCTCTAACGCATACTTTCCTTGCATACTCTTTACTGAATAAATTCTACTTACTCATGATACCGTGAGACTTAAAAGTTTCAACTTAAAAATTACTTACTTGGGGAAGCCTTTCCTTGCTCCTAGATTTAATTAGAATCTCCTGTTTTGCACACCCACAGCAGGCTGCAGGGCTCCTGCCTAGCACGTAACACACCTGAAATTAAGTATTTGTAAAAATATGGTGCTGCTGCTCTGTACTAAAATGTGAACTCCACTGAGGCAGGAGTCACATCTGACCTATCTCCCTTGATACCTCTAGTGCCACCCACTGCTTGTTGCCTGAGTGACTGACCACTTCTATTTTCCTAGTATGTTGTGCTGGGAGCTACCAACTCCTGAGCCTCTAGAAGAAGCAGATTAGGAGCAAATCAGACCAAGTGGTGAGGACTGTGGTAAATTACAGTGCAAAACCATCTAAAGTCATTCAAATACACATTAAAAGAACAACAAAAGAAAGCAAAACAAACAAAAAGCATTGCATAGGAAATAAAGCATATCTTCAATTAAAGCATATCTCCAGCTCAGAGGCAATCCTCCCCATTCTGGTTCTACTTGCCTGCTCCCCAGTAGAAATTCTCTCCATATAAGGAAACAGTCCATCTGTTACAAAATACTCATAACCAATAAGTGTCAAGGTTACATACACTTAATACAATGATTTTCATTATCACTGTACAAATATGAACTCAAACATCCACAAAGAATGCAATTTAAAGCCTGTTCTCACTTGCCATCAGCTGTCCCTTTCTATGATCCTCTTACATTCACTGAATCTAGGACTCATTAATTTAGGCATCGCTCATTCTAATTCATTCATTTGACAGATGAAGAAATGAAGGCAATGACTCAAGTACAGGTCATACAACTGCTATTGAAGATAGTAGATAAGAACCAAACTGTCCTAAATGATGCCCAGTGTTTTTCCTATATCACCACAACATCTGAAATTAAGCTGACATTGACCATTGGAACTAGAATACTATTAAAATATTTGAGTGTGAAATGACTTGCATCATATATCCCTTTTGATATAAAATATAAATATGCATATGAATATCCATTCTCACATATTTGCTCATCTTTAATTCTGGGCATGATCCAGACTAGGATCTGAAATTGATCCATTGCTAATGAGGGAAAACAAAAAGGCGAAGATTTAATGATACAAATTGTTTATCATTGGCCATAAATAATACAGTAATGGAATATTTATTGATCCCAGGTTCACTCACTCAAATGAGTGATGGACTAGGAAATGCCTGCCACTTTCTAAAGCCTCAACGCACAACGGCAATCCACCCCATTTAACGGAATTGCGGAAGCACAGAGCCAAAAATTGACCGAGTTACCTGGTCACTCCAGAGTGACTCATTTGCAAGACTGCTCTTTTCACAGATTCCCAGGGTAGAAAAGACATAACATCAGTTTTTGTACAATGCAAAAATGATGATAGGGCCTTGCCTTCTACCAGGGCTCTTGGGATGATTAAAACAGTGAGGTGTCAAATGGTCCAAAATTTAAGTTCATTTCATGGTTCACCTGGCTCACCCAGTACCAGCACCCCTTCTCTGAAGACCCTCAGAATTCCTGTACTGCTTTGTTTGTGCAGTTCCATTTTCTCAGAGCTCTAGAGAAGATCCAAACCTGTAGTTGGTGCCTTTATCGCTTCCCCACACTTCTCTGGCACAAGTGCCAAGCAGAAACCACCTTGCTGCCTCCGTTTAATCACAGAATGACAATACTTCAGCATAACAGAAGGGGGCTGTTTGTGCTTTATCTTTTACTGCATTTTTATGGGAGCAATATATTTTCTGCCTTTCCTCCCCAATACTGTAACAATCTTTCCTAAATTAAATATGCAACAAATTTCTCATACAACTTTATTCCCAGGCTCTTTTTAAACTATCATTAAATATCTTTGTGCTGTTTGACAGTTATTTCTCATCAGTATGTTACCTTAGAGACTGTCTGGTGTAAATGGAGGTTTACAGTGTGCAGAAAGAGAAAGGGAACTAATGGAGAAGTCCGATGGTGGCTGGACTTAAACAAGGCAAAGACAGACAAACTCTGGCTAGCAGAGCAACAGCCAGGTAATAATAGTAATATGTGCTTGAACAACCTCTCTAAGTCATCCTGTTTATCCTTTGTCCCAGGACCTAACACTGTTCTGTGGGGACGTGGGTTGAACCAATGATAGAGTTTTCACCTTGAATGCAGGCATCACTGGTTCAATTCCTAACCAATGCACCTCATGTGTAGCCACCACCTGTCTGGCAGCAGTAGTGGAGAATTACTGCAGTGCTAAACAGATTTCAGGAGTTCTGGTGTTGGTGCTGTGGGTTAACGCACTGGACTGCAAAGTAGGTTTGAACCACAAGGTCAGTGCTCAAGCTCACCAACTGCTCCTCAGAGACCATATACAGGGTCACTATGGGTCTGAACCAACTCAATGGCACTTAGCAACAATAACAAAACAGACTTCAGCAGATAGATAGTTTCAGAAAAAGATGAATTAAGAAGAAAATCCTGACAATGAAAATCCAAAGGATCAAAATAGTCCAATCTGCAAACTGTCATGGTGAGGGTACAGGATCAGCATTTCTTTCCAGTATGCAGGGATTGACTCAACAGCAGCTGACAATAATGACAACAATAGCAACAACTATCCTAGATGCAGAGGTTCTGGAGAGCTACTGCATGAAGCAAAAGGTGTGGGGAGAAAGGGTAGAGAAAAGGATATTGGAAAACTAATTGAAGAGTAAAATGAAAGGTGCGGGGGGAGGGAAGAGGCTCAAAGGTGGGAACATCCTTAGTAAAGAAAGAAAACAGAACGCTCAGCATCAGAGGAAGATTTGGGAAAGTCTTTGATTGATTAATCAATTTTATTCAAGACAAGATTGCATAATGATAGATGAACAAAGTTCCTTCCTGAAGGACTGCAGCTGCTGAAAAAAATAGCTGTCTTCAGAGCAGCCCACAGGCCTGAGGCCATCCTCTGCAGCTCCCAGAGCCTTCTGGCTGAGACTCCAGGCTGATACAGGCAGCAATGTAATGGGTTAGAACTTGGCCTCAAGGGGGAAGGTGCAGGACTGAGCCACAATGACAAAAGGGATGGTTTCAGGATCAGTAAACTATATAACATGACTAATAGCCATGGTGTTGTTGTTAAGCTCTGTCGAATTGGATCCAACTCACAGTGATCCTGTATAGGGTTTCTGAAGATTTAAATCCTTGTGGGAACAGAAAGTCTCTCATCTTTCTCCCTTATAGTAGCTGACAGGCTAGAACCTCGGACCTTGTGTTCAAAGTCCAATTCTTATCATATGGAGCCACCACACTCCAAAATAGGCAGGATAGCCAGGGGAAAATAATATAGCCTGAGAAAGAAGCATACTAAACTTTTCTAATAGATGTAATTACCTGGATTTATTGATCCCATCACTGAGCATATCTGAAAAACAAAGTAACAACCAGGGATCAGATGCTAGTTACAGTCACAGCTGCTGAATGTCAGCTTTAATTTGTAACTATTCTCACTGACACAGTCTGAATGGAGTTGAGCAGAATTTTGGTAATTCATATGGCTTCTTCAGATATGTGGACCTCACCCAATATACCATTAAAAAAACCAAAAACCTTGATACATGATATATATTTAGGTCCTTTTGTTGTTATTGTTCATGAGGTTCAGTGCTGTTGAGTCAGTTCTGACCCATAGCGACCCTGTATAGGGTTTCCAAGGAGCAGCTGGTGAGCTTGAACCAACGATCTTGTAGTTCAAACTGACTTTGCAGTCTAGTACATTAGCTCACAGCACCACACCAGGGCTCCATTTAAGTCCCCTAGGTAACAACATTGTGTGGGATTATGCTACTGTGGCACTTTTATATTTTGGTGTCAATCCAAACATTTAGATGCTTGCAAAAATTAATTATAGGAGAAGGGACTATTTTGATCAATTCTTAGTGAATAATCTATTTCAGCCAATATTTCTTGGCAATCAAGGATACTTGGCATTCAAGTGTACAGGGTCATTTCCTGTGTTAGACTTCCCAATAGGATCTGAGATTGACTATTATAAGTGGTGATGGTCTTTTTATAATGGAATAAATCGTCACCCATGGAGTTTGGCATTAAGTTTGTGAGTTCAGATCTCAGCTATTTTAAATGTCCAGGAAGCAGCATGGGAAAGAGAAAACACCTTACTAGAAGTGAAGATACCTGGTTCTACTTCACACATCCCCATAACCAGCAATGTGATCTTGGTCAAACCCTTCACTTATCCAGGTTTCAGATTTCTTATCTGTGAAATGAATGAGTTGGACTCGATGATCTTCAAGCACTCTTGCCACTCTAGCATGCCTAGATTCAGACAAGAAATAAAGGGCAGTATTAAAAAACACATCCAAAATCTTAAGTGACAGATCAAGAAAGGAATCTTCTTTTTAAGTCTCTACTTTCTGCTTTGAAATTCACACAACTGACCACCTTTATGAGAGTAAACATTGGTTCTAATAATTATGTGAAACAGGTATTAGGAAGTCAGCATTTCACATCTGAAAACAGTAGGGTAAAAGGGCAATGTATGGAAACAAGAGCCCAGTTACATTCTGACCTTCATCCATTCTGTGTTTCCTCCACCAATAATATTTGTTGTGACTGAGGAAGCAGGAGGGTAATGATAACAAGAGAAACAGGAAAAGAAGTTCAGAGCACAGTCAAAAATATTGGGGAGTGAATGGGTTGTTTAGCACTTTAAAAAAAATATTAGATTTATAAAAGAGTTGAAAAATAGTGCACAAAGCTCCCACAGACTCATCACCCATGTTTCCCTGATATTAACATCATGAATAATCATAGTACAGGTATCAAAACTAAGAAATTAGCATTGGTACAGTACTATTAACTAAACTGCAGAATTTATTCAGATTCTACTTTTTCCACTCCTATCCTTTTTTCTATTTCGAGATCCATTCCCAAGGCCTTATTTTAATTGGGACAATATAAGATTATCTTTGACCAATACAGACCCAAGAGATCCCTAGGGATAAACCTCCATGAAAACCAAAACCTTGTCAATCTCCTGTACTTCTATAAACTAATTCCCAAAAGAGTGCTCAGAATTTAATAAGTGATAGAAACATGATCAATGGCTGAGGGATCACCTTAGTTTTGTTTTTATGAACAAATTGACTATGACCAGTTTCAAAGGATTCGTCTAAGTATTTTATTTACTCATAATTTTTTAGTTTTCTTGGTTATGTCAACATTTCCAAATGTTATAGTTATTAATAGAATCAGACTTACTGTATTAAATATTCACTGGACCACAAGGTTGGAATGAACCACAAGGTCAGCAGTTCAAACTCACCAGTCACTTCTTAAAAACCCTCTTCAGGGTCATCATGAGTTTGACCCAACTCCACAGCAGTTAACAACAACAACAATATGTACATGGATGTACATATATATGCATATATGGAGAGCAGTAGCTCTTTATGATAAGCACTGGACTACGAACCATGAAGCTGGTGGTTCAAGTTCACCATCTGCTCTGAGAGAGATGTATAGCCTTGGAAACTCAACATAGGGTCACTATGAGTCAGAATAGACTCTAGAGCACTATAACAATGATAGAAATACAGGTAAGAATCTCATCACTATTCTGAAAAAACTCATCCATTAGCTCTAAATCTCAACCTCTTCCTCTATACATGGAGGAAATTTTACCTTTAACTTTCTAAATCTCTGAAATAGATTACAGAAAAAATATTCCTTAATGTGGTATATGGAGTCCTGGTATAGCAATATGGACTGATGTGCTGGATTGCAAAGTCAGTTTGAACTGCAAGGTTAGTGGTTCAAGCTCAGCAGCCGCTCCTGGGAAACCCTATACAGGGTCACTATGAGTTGGAACTAACTTGACAGCACTTAACAACAATATGGTATATAAATTCTACTATGATATGAAAGCCCCCTAAATTTCCAACCTCTCTACCCATACTTGTTATGTGCCGTGGAGTCGGTTCCAACTCATAGCGACCCTGTACAGGGTTTCCGAGGCTGTAATTCTTTATGGGAGCAGAAAGCCTCATCTTTCTCCCCACAGAGCAGCTGGTAGTTTCGAACTGCTGACCTTGAGGTTTGCAGCCCGATTCGTAACCGCTACGCTACCAGAGCTCCTTCCCACACTTAGCATGAACCTATCATTGAATCATTTATAATGCCCCCCACCCTGAAGTTCCGGACCTTCTTGTCTTTGCTTAAACTATCTGATCTGCCTATTTTTGTTGTCAAGTGCCATCGAGTCGATTCCGACCCACAGCGACCCTGTACAGGGTTTCCAAGGAGTAGCTGGTGAGCTTGAACTGCCGACCTTGCAGTTCAAACGGCTTTGCAGTCTGGCGCATTAACCCACAGCTTCCCCTACTATCGTATCCACCTAGAAGACCCTTTAAATTATATCTCAGAGGATACCTTCTCCAGGAAGACTTTCCTAAACCCCTTGAGCCCCAGCCCACTGTTGTGGTTGTTTAGGGCCACTGAGTCTGTTCCAATTTACAAGTACCCTGTATAACGTTTCTGAAAAGCAGCTAGTGACTTTGAACTGCTTACCTTGTGGTTCAAACTGACCTTGCAGTCCAGGGTTTATCCTCTGTGACATATTAGGACTCCCAGTAACTTAGGCTAATGCCCTCACTTGTGTTTCATTAAGTATACTTTAGCACCACACTTAACATTATATACAATAATTAACTGTGGACTCAAGAAAGAACTGGGTGACAGAGATAGGTGGTGGATTTTTTTCATACTAAACTACATAAAATATGACTATATACATGGATTTCACCAGATGGAATACACAGAAATCAAATTGACTACATCTGTGGAAAGAGATTGTGGAAAAGCTCCATATCATCAGCCAAAACAAGGCCAGGGGCAGACTGTAGAACAGACCATCAATTGCTCATATGCGAATTCAAGCTGAAGCTGAAGAAAATTATAACAAGTCCACAAGAGTCAAACTATGACCTTAAAGAAAGAAAGCATCAAGAGAAGATGGAAGGAATACACAGAGTCACTGTACCAAAAAGAAATGATCAATGTTCAACCATTTCAAGAGGTAGCATATGATCCAGAGTCAACAATAATGAAGGAAGAAGTCCAAGGTGGATTGAAGGATTTGACAAAGAACAAGGCACCAGGAATAGATGGAATACAAACTGAAATCTTTTAACAAAGCGACGCAGTACTACATACACTCACTCATCTATGCCAAGAAATTTGAAAGCCAACTACCTGGCCAACAGATTGGAAGAAAACTGTATGGTGCCTGTTCCAAAGAGAGGTGACCCATAGGAATGCTGAAACCATCAAATAGTATCACTGATACCTCATACTAATAAAGTTTTACTAAAGGCAGTACAGAAGCAGCTGCAACCAAACATTGACAAAGATCCTGTATAGGGTTTCCAAGGAGCTGTTTCTGGGTTTGAACAGTGATTATCCTACAGCATCACACAAGGACTCTGGTACTTCATAAACACTTATTGTACAACAGCACAATGATAATTACTTACATACTACACACACCAACATTGTTGTTGTTTTGTTCCCTCAAGTCTATTTCAAACTTTTAATGTCCCCATATGTATCACATTGTATCACAGTAGATTTATGCACAATAGAGTTTTCAGGATCATGACCTTACAGAAGCAAATTGCCAGGTCTGTCTTCTCACGTATGTGGTCGAGTCACCAACCTCTGGGTTAGTAGTCAAGTGCTTAACCATTTGCACCATCTTGAGATTTGCACCAACATTAAGCATGCAAAATTCTTTAAATTAGCATTATTGACATACTAAAAATTAAGAAACCTATGCAAAATTGTTTAGTGAACAATTTTGATTAGATTGTTATCCGTCTTATGAGAAAATGGAAATCCAGGTCCATGTTCTCCAACAAATCCTTAAGAGAAATTTTATTCTACAACCTACTAACAGATCTCTGACTTTCCTTTACCTTTCAAGGCATATTTATGACTTACATGTGCATTTCCATTCTTTACATGTTTGGTAAATTTAATAACCAAACAGAGTAAACTGGTTTATTTTAACTGTAGCTTTAATGTTCTTAAAACTGTCCTTGGTGTAATCAAAAAGAGCAGAGAATATAAAAGCCATTTATTACCATACTCCCCGTACTTCATTACTACTTCTTCAAACCATCACTTACTCTCATACACAGTGACTCATGCAAACCCTCATCTTTCTCTGTGGCAGGTATAGACACTCTTCTGACTCAACCCTATTAGGAGGAAGAGATTCCTGGTGGGAGTAAAGGTGTTTAAGAAGTTTTAGATTGCACAGAGCTCTAAGTAGTCAAAAGTAGCCCTGGTATGGCACTGCAGGTTAATGCACTTGACTACAAGACTGGTTTGAAATGCAAGGTAGGCGGTTCAAGCTCACCAGTTGCTCCTCGGAAACACTATATGGGGTCGCTCGGTATGAATCCGAATGGACTCCACAGCACTCAAGAACAACAATGTAGCTACATGTATACTCATATTGTAAACAAATCTGCCTACTAATAAAATGGACAGATCACTAAGAAGTCTCTTGTAGAGGAAAACACAAGTTACCAGGTAGGTAAGGTGACTTATCTAAGATCACACTATGAAAGTCCCAGATTGTTGTGTTAAGCACCATCAAGTCAGTTCCAACTCATTAGTGACTATATAGTTTCTGAGGAGCAGCTGGTGAATTTGAACCATTAACCTTCGAATGACCTTGCAGTTCATTTCTTATTCTACAGCACCACCTCAGGACTCCCAGATAGCTGCTGAATATTTCAGAATGCAAATCATTAGTTTGATTTTTCTAAAATTATTGCTGAAAAACTGGATAGCAAGGTGACAGCAACAGGTAAGAAACTATGTTTCTCCTATGTTTGAACCCTCTTAATGGCTTCTCATTGTACTCAGGAGCTAAACTCTTCAGCATGATTTACAAGTGCTATGATGTTCTGGTTTCTGCTTGCCACTCCAGCCTCTGCTCCCTTCATTGTTTTGCGCAGGCTTCCACCACACAGCTCTAATTGTAGTTGTTCTTTGCTGTGCAGTCCATCTTTCATGTTGTCATTGGCCCCTGTTTCCTCTGCAAAAACGACTTCCACTCCTGTCCGACTTTCTCCTTGTTGCTCCCATTGCAGCCTACATTTCCTTACATTATAATACTTAGTCTAGTATGGAAATGGACTTGTTTACTTTCCAATTTTGTCTTCCAATTATGAATACCTTGAAAGTGTGAGCAACCTTATCTATTCACTTCATTGCTCTATTCCCAGGGCTTTGTATAGTGCCTGACATATGATAAGTAGTTAATTAATTGTTTTCAATGAATTAATAAATGCATTGAAAGAAGGAAACCAAGATTCCTATTTAGTAACCTGCAAATAATAACTAAATATCTTATGAAGGCCATTTTCTCCAACTGTTGTTAAGTACCATTTAGTCGATTCTGACTCATTAGCGAGCATGTAGGGTTTTCAAGGAGCAGCTGGTGGGTTTGAACTGCTGACCTTGTGGTTCTCAGTCCAGTGCTGATACTACAGTGCCACACCAGAAAACCCACAAAAACAAAGCATTATATAAATCTAAAAATACACTGTGTGATATTTACAACAGTTGCTTTGCCAAAAATAGGAAATCAGCTCTTATCATAATTATTTCTAAGCAGCATGCTATATCTATGCCTTTTAGTCAATTCTCTCTCTCTCTCTCTCTCTCTCTCTCTCTCACTCACACACACACACACACACACACACACACACACACACACACAAATAATATGTACCCACTCTATTTCCTGAGAAATGATACTAAGAATGCAATTTCACTATGCTGGATCCGTAGAGTACTGGCCCACGAATTTCAGATTTAAAATAATCTGTATGTTATTTAAAAGAGAGAGAGCTTACAGATATTCAAACCTAATATCTGTATTTTGTGCTATTGGAACCCACAAACCACGCTAAACCTCAAAGTAATACATGTTCACCTCACCTTATGTATGGAGTGGTGCTATAGGTTAGAAGTTGGACTGCTAACCACAAGGTCAGAGGTTCAAAGCCAGCAGCAGCTCTGAGCTAAAAAAATGAGATTGTCTGCTCCCCATAAGTAATTACAGACTCAGAAGCCCTATATTGCATTTACTATGAGTCCAAATACATTCAATGTCAGTGGTATTTCCCCCCTTATATACATTATGTCTGCTATAGAACTCTCCAATATAAAATGCTTTATAGTACAGTGCCATTTTATACAATTAAAATAATTCAAAGTTTTATTCTTACCATTTTCCCAGGATTTTTCTGTGGGGACCCCATGACAATAAAGCTGTCTTTCCTGTAAGTATTTGCACCTATCTTTTTTCTTTTCCTTCTCTTTACTTTTGTTTTCTTTTTTACAAGGGCATGAAGGATTGTATTTGGATCTCTGCCAAAATAAACCTTAATTGATTTTTTTTCAGGTGTTTCCTACTGCCATGGCAACTATAATCAAATATCATTTCATGAATAGCCTTGTCAATTGCAATATAATAGTCTCACTGAATACAATCTCTAATTCTCTTTTGGCCAATCTCTCCAGGGCTTTCTTTTTCTGACCTAACATTTCCTTCACATCTTTAGGTCTCATGGAGAAAATATACTTAAACTCTGTGCATGATGTTTTTCAAAAACGAACTTCCTGAGATTTCCATCAGTAATCACACACATACACACACCAAGTGAGAGGTAAAAATATACTGTGCTTTCAAGGGTAATAGATATTTTAATACTGCCATTAGTTGTCAAATATCTGTAATCCCTTTTAAATCACCTTTGATGGTGTTGCTTTAGTTTTTCTTTTTCTTTCCTAAAAAAAAAATCATTATTCATCTTGAGAGAACATCTTGTCAAGTGCTGCAGTTCAACAAAATAAGGAAAACATTTCTGCCAAAATGCTGCAAATGTGATTACACAAGACCAAGAAGAAGCCCATAATTAGATCATTACCATGGAAACAACCTAATTACATGTGTAAAGCAGGGAGAGCTGAGTTGCTGATCTGAATATGTTAATACCATTGTCTGTTAAAATATTCCTGCTACTTAACTTTCCTCAAATATAATAATATAAATCATATAGATAAATTCCAACTCGGTTTCAATGAATGAAAAAATACTGAGCAGTTGTGTGAATGGAGTTAAGGGATATTTACTCTATTATAATCTCACACCTATAGCCTTAAATGAGAAAAAAATTGTATCGTTGTTCATATTAATAATAAATGTACGTTAGCATGTAAACAGCTGAATGGCCTTAAGTGTGCATTCTAGAATTCCATGCTGTGCAAAAAATTATTTATAAGCGTATCCAAAGTCAGAGCCAGGTAATTTAATTTTTAAACCATATATTCCTTATTTATACTAAGGAATAAGTACATTGTTGCTGTTAAGTGCTGTCAAGTAGGTTCCAACTCATAGCTACCCTGTATAGGATTTCCTGACTAGTGAGTTTGAGCTGCTGACCTTGTTGTTCAAACTAACTTTGCGGTCCAGTGATGATCCTACAGCACCATAAGATGAATAAGTATAGCATAATTTTTTATGGTTTACTCTAATTTATTCAAAGATGTTTTTTTTTATATATAAAAAAAATTGATTGTGATTTGGGTGAAAGTTCACAGGGCAGATCACCAGTTTTACATTCAACAAATCATATGATTTGTTTCATCCTTGAAGGTCGTTATTGTTCACGTCACGTCATAGCCAATGATATATGACACCCACAAAAATATTCTTTCTAGAATATTAATAATATGCTGTTGAGTTGGTGCCTGCTCATAAGAATCCCATGTGATCGAGTACACTGGTCCACCAGGTTTTCCAGGTTGTAATCCTTATGGGAGCAGATTGCCAGATCTTTTCTTTCATGGAATGACTGGATGGATTCCAATCGCTAACCTTTTGGTTTAACAACTGAACGCTTAACTGGTGCGCCACTTGTTGTTGTTGTTGTCAGGTGCCATAGAGTTGGAACCGACTCATAGCAACCCCATGCACAGCAGAACGAAACAATGTCCGATCCTGGGCCAACCTCACTACCTCTGCCACACCTGAGTCCATCAATGATGCCACCTGGCCAATCCATCTCGTTAGGGGTCTTCCTCTTTTTCTCTGACCCTCCACCTTACCCAGCATGATATCCTTCTCCAGCGACTGTTTCCTCCGGACAATATGTCCAAAGTATGAGAGACAAAGCTTAGCCATCCAGGCCTCCAAGGAGCACTCTGCCTGCACTTCTTCCAAAACAGATATATAAGTTCTTTTGGCAGTCCATGGCACTTTCAGTATTCTCCTCCAACACCACAACTCAAAGGCATCAATTCTTCTACGATCCCCCTTATTCACTGTCCAGCTTTCGCATCCATATGAGGCTATTGAAAATACCATGGCCTGGGTCAGGAGCACCTTAGTCCTCAAGCTGACATCTCTGCTCTTCAATACTTTAAAAAGTTCCTGTGCAGCAGATTTGCCCAATGCAATACGTCATCTGATCTCTTGACTGCTGCTTCCGCGAGCAGTTGATCCAAGAAGAATGAAGTCCTTGACAACTTCAATCTTTTCTCCATTGATAAGAATGTTGTTTATTTCAATCTTTTCTCCATTGATAAGAATGTATGCGCCACTAGGGCATCTTTTTAAAGAGGTCTGTTTACTCCTTTTAATTATGAAAAATCTAAATACCTGTTCCTAATTGCTTTTTTTTTTTTTTTTAACGCTTTTATGGTCTTAGTTATTAGCACAAATAAAACTCAAAAACAGGTTGTCTATTCATTTTCTTCACTGCACAGCCTGTCAATGGGATTGGTGACTCTGATGTCACCAGCCAGCTGGGCTGCTCTTTCCACGATGGCTTTGCGGTTCTTGGCGGAAACGTTGTGAGCAATCTCTACACAGTAAGATCTGTTGCACATCAGCAGCACCTCCAGCTCTTTGACGTTGTGGACCAGGAACGTCACCAATGGTCTGAGGGCTTCACCAATGGTCTGAGGGCAGCTATGATACCGGTCGAGATGGCTGCCTCCTCTGTAGGCAGTGCAGAAGAAGAGAACTTTTAACACTATTTAATCACGTGTTTGAATTTCTCAATTTTCTTACATTTCTGCCCTTGCCTTTCACAATGGAACTCTCTTCTTCTAATCATCTTTGCTACTGGCTGTCACTTGCCCTGCAGTTTCCTAACTGAAGTTACATGCAGGACTTTGGTAAAGTTGCTGTCATCCTCTATCTGGACAGTAGCTCCTTAGCAGCCCCAGATATTAGTTAGTCCCTGATCTTTCCCCTCCACTCTTACAACATCATGGTTTCTGGAAGTGAGGAGGGCCAGAGCAGAGCTCCATGTGTCACTCCCACTCCCTGATGACCAGATGCAGAAGGAACAGCACAGAGCAAAGAACGGAGGCTTAGTGCTTTCTGTCTGCATTTCTCATGACTCTACCAATGACCCTTTCTTATTTTTCCCTATCCTTCCTTACTGAATTAAGGAACCAGTCTCCAGCTTGGGATGAGGAAGGGGAGAAGGGATGAAATAATGGCTTCTTTGAGATAGGGGATTCTGTGATCACACACACAAACACACAGTGCAAAAAGTGGCAAGTCAGCAGTTCAAGGGTCCTGACCTCAAATAGCAACGTCTTTCATTGATGACCTCTGGTGGTGCCTATGGCTAAATATTCAACTGCTAACAGAAAGGAGACCTGATATGGCACTGCAGGTTAACGCACTGGACTGCAACAGCAGTTTGAACCGCAAAGTTGGCAGTTCAAATTCATCAGCTGCTCCTTGGAAACCCTACACAGGGTCACTATGAGTTGGAACTGACTCCATGGCACTTAACACCACCAACAACACCATCATTGCACAGAGAAAAAGAACAAAAACAACCTGAAGTCTAAAGATGTCACGCAGTTTGCTTAAGACCAAATCTGGTAGTCTTTTCTCCATTTTGGGCCCTATATTTCTATCCTGGATTCCTGGTGTGGTGCTGTGGGTTAATGTGGCAGACTGCAAAGCATTTCAAGCTCACAGGCTACTCCTTGGAAACCCTATACAGGGTTGCTATGGGTCAGAATCAACTCGACAGCACTTAACAACAACATTTCTATCCTAACAGTGTGTGTCTGTTGGTGGGGGTTGTCTCTGTTCTGGTTGGCTGGCCAGTAAAGGGCCTGAGCAAGACAAGCAGTTTGGCCTGTGACTACCAAGGAAAGCTGTGGAAAGTGGTCAATGGGAGACAGGGCTTTGTTCAGACTAGGTTACAGTCAGAATCAAGATGTGAACGCTTCTAGAATACCTAAATATTATCAATCCCCATCCTATTGGTTTATAGAGAAGTGAAAATTGAGGCCCCAAAGGACTTAGGATACTTAACAAAGATGATAGTCCAATGGCAGAAGTTGGGCCTGGCTACTCACCATCAAGATCCTTCCCTTTTTCAGTGTTTGTACTCATGTTGATGGGCTCTAGTCCCTGTGTCGGGCTTTGTGTCTGCACATATATCACATTCCCTAGTCCCTCTGTCAAAGAACCAACCAGTTATTGTTGTGTTGACTCCAACTCGTGGTGATCTCATGTGTGTTCGAGTAGAACTGTGCTTCAGACAGTTTTGGGTGGCTGATTTTCAGAAATACATCACCAGAATGTTCTTTCATGGTGCTTCTGGGTAGTCTCAAACCTCCAACCTTTCTGTTGTTGTTGCTTTTGCTAAGTGCTGTCAAGTTGATTCCGACTCATAGCGACCCTGTATATGGTTTCCTAGGAGCAGCTGGTGAGCTTGAACCGCTGACCTTGTGGTTAAAACTGACTTTTCAGTCCAGTGCACTAACACGCAATGCCATACCAGGACTCCAGTGATGGCTACTGTGGTTGTTAAGTGCCATCGAGTAAGTTCCAACCCATAGCCACCCTGTATAGAATTTCTGAAGAGAGGCTGGTAAGTTTGAACTCCCCAATGATGGTAGTAAGAAGGTAATCTGTAGGAAGTGGTGCCTGGAAGGTTTTGATGATACCTTCCAGGTATTCTCATATAATATTCTATAAAGAAAATGGACTTTCTTTTATGAATTTATTTAATCAGTTCCCTATCATGCTAACAATTCATCAGAGACTTCTTACTTTCATAAATTCTAATTATATAAAAACACCCCGTAATCCAGCTGTAGTTTTCTTACCCAAATTGGTTTTCTTCTATGCTCCTTTTCTATCATCCCTCAGCCCCAACTCACTGGTCTGCATCGTTTTTTTCACAGAAACACGTTTTCAATCGTCATTTTTTTCCCTGCCAGATGCTGCTTCGTTTATTCATTAACCTGACTCACAGTAAACCACTTAAAACCATTTGGCTCTGATTCAGAGCAACCCCACATGTCAGAGTAGAACTACACTCTATAGGATTGCAATGACTGAGTTTTTAAAAATATATCAACAGATATTTATTTAGAGGTACTTCTGAGAGGATTAAGGCACCCACAGTAGGCACTCTATGTTTCTAGCTGGACTGGTGAACAATTCTCTCTACCATCACCCAAATCCTATCCCAGTACACATATATTAGTCCTTTCCATATGGGAAGCTTCCGCTGGTTACCCTTGAATTTCATAATCGTGTTCCAAAGAATTTATGTTGTAACATGCCATTTAGGACCTACAATTTTGAGTTGGTAATCACTTCAAAGTGTTTGCAAATCTAATCTAAACATTCCATATAAAATTTTGCAGACTAATAGCTAGTCTTCTATTTCTTCATAATTACCACATTGTCCAATCCAGCAAAGTCCTTGGTGGGTACTTTAATATTAGATAGATAGAATCTGCAGGCTGGGAGATACTCCAAGAACCTTTACTTTACCTAGGATGAATGTCATTGCTGTCATATAATCTCCATTAGGTAAAATGCACATCTTTCAAGAAGCAGCTCAAACATTATTAGTGTGGCCTTTCCCCTACACCCCTTAGCAAAGCATATCTAAAAAATAAATTATTTTCCACATAAACAAGAAATTATATTATTTGAGAAAAAGAACGACATTTCAATTTACTGTAATTCTATGATCAGGACCAAGCACTCTATCTAAATGATGAATTCTTTTTTTGTAGGAAAAAAAACAGATTCCACTTTGTTGTAATCCCATATTCAATGGTAGTGGTGGTTATATGCCGTGGAGTCAGTTCTGACTCCTGGTGCCCCTGAATAGGGTTTCCAAGGCTGTAAATCCTTCTGGGAGCAGAAAACCTCGTCATCCTTCTCCTGCAGAACCGCTGGTAGTTTCGAAGTAGATGACCTTGAGGTTAGCAGTCCAATTTGTAACCACAATGTTACCAGAGCTCCTTCCCATATTTAGTAACACACATAGTAAATGTTCAATATTGCTGAAGGGATGAATACAATGAATGTACATACACTTTAGGAAGTCAGAGACAGTGATGCTCTTCCCTACTTAACCATTTGGGTTATGTAGAATTTTAGGCCTCAGCAAATTTATGTTTTATGCTCTATGAAAACTGTAGAACCAATTCTTGTCAATATGAAAGGAAAGACTAAGTTAAGACTTGACAACCAATTTACAAGTCTACAATCATAGTTGTATATAAGTTTGTTGCTGTTGTTGTCATTATTCAGTGCAGTCAAGTTAGTTCTGACTGATAGTGACACTGTATAGGGTTTCCAAGGAGCAGCTAGTGAGCTTGAATTGCTGATCTTGTGGTCAAACTGACCTTGCAGTCCAGCCAGCGCATTAACCCACAGCACCACACCAGGGCTCCATATACAAATGTTAGGGGACAGAATTTCCTACAAATTTCCAGCATCAGTGGTGAGTCAGTCTTCCAACTATTTTTAATATTATCCTAAGAACTTGGCATCATCAATTAATCCTCATAATCATGCTATAAAATTGTACTATTATTAACATTAACATTAGAGATAAGGAAACTCACGTTCTCAGAGGCCCTGTAATTTACCTGGTTACAGTATCTGTGACTGAACCAGAACCTGATGAAAAGCCAAGCTGACAGGCTCCAGAGCCATGTCCTAGCCACTTTGCAACATTGCCTCATCCACCCCTGTCTTCCAGGTTCTTTAAAGCTTGGTACAGTAGCACTGAAGTACTACTTTCCCAAAAGCTGTCAGTATTATCCAGAAGCATTGCAGATGATAAATGGAGCAATAGCAAATTGGATGATTCGTTATGCTGCAGCAAGTGAAAAAAATTGCCCCTGAAGATCTCCTCTACTCCCCCAAATGACAAGTCCTTATCTCTTGGCCTTGTTAATCCAAACAAAGCATTAATGAATGGAAGTTTAATATAAACATGTGTGGATTTTGAAGAAAAGGCAGGAATGCCCCCAAATGCTAATGAAGTGAAAGGGATTGGGAGAAAGGGGAATTTTCCTTTACTCAGGGTTGCAAAATTATTCATTGCCTCCTGCTGTTATAAGTCATCTGTTGTTGCAGTCAATACTGCCTAAGGCAGGTCTGGGCTTTATTTGTTTGAGTCCTGAAATGAAGTTATCGATTTATGATCAGCGTAACTACTGGTGGACTCCTGAATGTTGTGATGCACTAATAGAGGGTCTTGAGAAAAATCACCTACCACCCTTCAAGGCAAAAGCTGCATCTTTTTTATTTTTGGTGTCACTCACAGTACCTAGCACATAATAAATGTTCTATAAATAAACATATGCTGGATGCATTCATGAACTCATGAATTAGTCTTAGAATATAGATTTTAAGTTTTTAATGAGTAAAGGGGGAGCATGGTGGCTATGTAGGATAAGTAAAGGACTGCAAACCACAAGGTCAGCACTTTGAACCCACCAGCTGCTCCATGTGAGAAAGAAGAGGCTCTCTGCTCCCACAAAGATTTACAACCACGGAAAACCTGTGCAAGATTGCCATGAGTCGGAAATGACACAACAGCACTTAACAACAACAAAATAACAATATGTAAAGAGTCTGTTTACCACCTTATATAGGACTAACCTTGAATCTGTGTCATGATCCAGTAACTTTACTAAGTACAGTCTTAAGGTAAATGGTAAGAAAGTTCATGTGTTACACAAGTTTTAGTCTAGAAGATGAAACAAAGACTCTGCTTATAATAAAAATGTATTTTAAATCAATGAATTAAATTTCATAGGGAGCAAAATTCCTCATAATTCATTAACTATTATTGTTGTTAAGTGCTGTCAAATCAGTTCTGACTCATAGCACCTTTGTATAGGGTTGCCAAGGAGTACCAATCTGGCAGGTACAAGTTCAATGTTTATCCTATAAGGCCACAAATGCAGGACAATTTTTACGTCCTTAGCAACACACAATGTATTAAGCCCTTTAATTTTACCTATTTTAAACCTTCATCACCTTAAAGATAATGTGACTCCTGGTGTGACACTGTGGATCAGCAACTGGACTGCAAACCACAAGGTCGGCAACTGACACCTACCAGCTAGGAAACCCTATATAGGGTTGCTATGGTTGGTGAATTTGAACAGCTGACCTTGAGATTCAAACCAATCTTGCAGTCCAGCACATTATCCTGCAGCAGTACACCAGGACTCAAACCAGTTACTCCATGGAAAACCTTTTAAAAAGCTTGCTATGAGTCAGAACCAATTTGATGGTAATTAACAACAACAACACCAGGTATATTGCTGCTAAATGCAGTCGTGTTGGTTCCAACTCATCAATCCTGAATAGGGTTTCTGAAGTAGCCCTGGCAGAGTAGTGGGTTATGAGTGGGCTGCTAAACTGCAAAGTTTATCAGCCGCTCTGTAGGAGAAATGTGAAGCTTCCGGTTCCTGTAAGGATTTACAGCCTTGGCAACCCTATACAGGGTCAATATGAGTCAGAAAAGACTCGACTAGCAGTCCAGTGTTTATCATACAGTGCCACACCAGTTATACCTGGTCTTCAAAAAAATTTTTAAAGACAACAATTTGTGATCAAAAGGACAGCATTTACCAAGGACAATGTTCAGAAGAGTTAGAAAAGAAGAAGGAATGCAAATAGGAAACCTGAAGGAAGTGGGATATATTGCAGAAATTGCAATCAGTAACCAAAAAAAAACTAACAAAAAAAGTATAAAATAATAATTATTGTTGCTGTTAATTGCTTTTAAGTTGGTTCCAACTCACAGTGACCCTGTATAGGGTTTGTGAGACTGTAAATCTTGTTAGGAGCCAAGACCCTTTTTTCTGGGGAGTAACTGATTGGTTTGAACTGTTGACCTTGTGTGCTGCTGGACTTATACAGAGCAAACAAGCTCCCAATAATAATGATAAAATATGCTCTTTTGTTTCTTTGGGAGTTTAGGTAAAACATCAGTTAATTTGTTTAATAAAGGGCCTGGTATACGCCACTCCAAGGGTTTCTCAATAAGAACTGCAAATATGGGAAGAGGGATGGATCCCTGCTACACTGAAACTAAGATCCACAAATATATGGCATTTGGTTTTAGAAGAAACTTCTGTCCATGAAGGTGTTTATATATACCTGATGATTTATATAGTGGATGAGAGGTCTCCTAAAAAATTCCAAACCATATTCACAATTGGGATCAGATTTATACTGTAAGGTATAGAGGACTGAGGAAGATGGAGAGATTAAGCAAGACAAAATGCAAAGAAGATTTTGCAGAACCTCAGAAGAGAATGTTCCAAAAAGGAAAGAGACTGGTGGTCTTCCTCAAACATAGGAGTAAGAGGGTCCTAGATACAACAGCTGGTCCCAGCACCCTTTAACAATCAAAGCTGTGTGGGCTACAAGAACTAGGTCACCAGGCCCCCCAACACTGATAAAAGCCCCTTTTACTGAGCATAACAGGGAAGGAAATAAGCTGCTTTCTTCTTACTTCCCAGACGTTGGCCAGTTTATTCACTGAAGACCTTGCTTTTGGGCTGCTTGGCAGCAGCAATCCATATTAAGGAGAGTCTTGGTTGGATCTGTGAGGGCACATGAATTAGCAAGCATGGACCCACAGAACAATCTGGGGTGGACTCTATAGAGACTGACATTCCTGTAAGAGGAGGTTAAGCTTAAGCCAGCAAAATAGCTCTTCATAGTCTACAAAATTCAGCTTTAACCTTGAATGTGGAGTCACCTGGTGAAACCTCAAATCATTCACATAAATATGTGCTCATTGATCCATCAGTTTGCCATACTTTGGTGGCTTCTATGTTGCTATGATTCTGGAAGATATGCCACTAGTATTTTAAATACCAGCTGCGTCACCCATGATGGACAAGTTTCAAATGAACTTCCAGACTAAGAATGACTAGGAATAAGGAGAGATGGACTACTTCTGAATATTTAGTCACTTTATGAATAGCAGTGGAGCACTGTCAGATAGCACCAGAATACTGAATGTTGAGATATGATGAAGAGCACCAGAATATTGTTAAATATAGAGCCAAAAATGAGCCCCTCAGGTTAGAAGGCACTCAAAATATGATTGGGGAAGAGCTGCTTCATCAAAGTAGACTTGACAGTAATGAAGCAAATAGAGTAAAATGAGGAGGTAAAAGAGCTGAACAGAAAATCTCAAAGGGCAGCTCAAAAAAAAAGAAAGACAAATATTATAATGAAATGTGCAAAGATTGGAATTAGAGAATAGAAAAGGAAGAACACATTCAGCACTTCTCAAGCTGAGGGAACTGAATAAACTTGCAGAACCTTCATTTGATGATGGGGCACAACTTAAAATGAGGAGAAATCATTGTAAACATCCATTAATAATCAGAACATGGTATGTATGAAGTATGAATCTAGGAAAATTGAAAGTTGTCAAAAGAAAATGGAATTCACAAACATTGATATTCTAGGCATTAGTGAGCTGACATGGACTGGTATGAACCAATTTGAATCTGGCAATCACATGGTTTACTGTGCCAAGAATGACAAATTCAAGAGGAATGGTATGCATACATAATCAAAAAGAACATGTCAAGATCTATCTTGAAGTACAACACTGTCAGTGGTAGGATAATATCCGTATGCCTACAAGGAAGACTAGTTAATACAATTATTACTCAAATTTACACAACAACCACTCAAGCCAGTGACGATGAAATTGAAAAACTCTATCAACGCATTCAGTCTGAAATTGATCAAATATGAAATCAATATGTATTGATAATTACTGGTGATTAGAAAGGAAAGGTTGGAAACAAAGATGAAAGATCAGTCATTGGAAAATATGGACTTGATGATAGAAACAATGCTGGAGATTGCATGATAGAATTTTGCAAGACTAATGACTTATTTAATGCAAATACCTTTTTCAAACAATATAAAAGACAACTACACACATGGATCTCACCAACTAGAATACATAGAAATTAAATAGAGTAGTATATCTGTGAAAAAATGGTGGAAAAGCTCCACATCAAAACAAGGTCAAGGAAAATCAGTGGAACAGATAATCAATTGCTCCTATGCAAGTTCAGGCTGAAGCTGTGGAAAATTAAAACAAGACCACGAGAACCAAAATATGACTTTGAACCTATCCCACCTGAATTTAGAGATTATCTCAATAACAGATGTGATGAATTAGACACTAATGACTGAAGACTAGCAGAGTTACAGGATGATATTAACAACATCATACTGGAAGAATGCAAAAGTTCATTAAGAAGAAAAGAAAGAAGAAAAAGTCAAAAATGTATGTCAGAGGAGACTCTGAAATTTGCTCTCCAATGTACAGTTACTAAAGCAAATGGAAAAATGAGGAGGTAAAAGAGCTGAACAGAAAATCTCAAAGGGCAGCTCAAAAAAAAGAAAGACAAATATTATAATGAAATGTGCAAAGATCTGGAATTAGAGAATAGAAAAGGAAGAACACATTCAGCACTTCTCAAGCTGAGGGAACTGAATAAAAAATTAAATACTGAACTTGCAATATTGAAGGATTCTGTGGACAAAATACCGAATGTTGCAGAAAGCATCAAAAGAAGATGGAAAGAGGGGATTAAGGGGGGAAGAGGAAGGGTGCAGAAGAAAGAGAAAGAAACCTGGGAGAAATGAGATAAAGAAACTGAAGAAATCTGAAGAGGAGATAAGAATTTACTTTTGAATCAACAAAAAATCATGCTCAAGATAACACTGGCAAACGAATGTTTTTCATAATCGCAACCTGGGTCCTGTGTTCATGGATATTGGTGTTTTACTATGAATTGATAAATAGAAGAAGTTGGAAGGAATACACAGAGTCACTTTGCCAAAAAGAAATGGCTGATGTTCAATTATTTCAAGAGGTAGTATATGATCAAGAGCCAATAATACTGAAGGCATTGGGAAACAACAAGGCTCCAGAAATTGATGGAATACAAGTTGAAATCTTTCAATAAACTAATGCAGTACTAGAGGCACTCATTCATCTATGCCAAGAATTTTGGAAGACAAACTCACTGATCAACTAATAGGGAGAGATACATGTCTGTGCCCATTCCAAAGAAAGGTGACCAAGTGGAATGTGAAAATCATCAGACAATATTATTAATATTGTGTGCAACTAAAATGTTCCTAAAGAAAAATTTTAAATGCTGCAAGAGTACATTGATAGAGAATTGCCAGAGATTTAGGCCAGATTCAGAAGAGGATGTGGAATGAGGGATATCATTACTGACGTCACAGGAATCTTAGTTGAAAGAAGAGAATACAGGAAAGATGTTTGTTTATCTGTGCTTTATTGACTATAGAATAGCTTTCAATTGTGTGGATCATGACAAGCCATGGACAACATTGCAGAGACTAAGCACTTAATCTTGCTCATGAGAACACGTACATAGGCCAAGAGGCAGTTTTTCCAACAGAACAAGGGAAATCTGAAAGGTTTTAAATTGGAACGGGTGTGTGCCAGGTTGTATTCTATCACTATAATTATTTTGTATGCTGAGCAAATAATTTGAGAAGCTGGATTATATGAAGAAAAACTTGGCATCACAGTTAGAGGAAGATTCATCAACAGCCTGCCATATGCAGATGATACAACCTTGCTTGCTGAAAATGAAGAGGGCTTAAAATACTTACTGAAGAACATCAAAGACCAAAGCCTTCATATGGGTTGCAACTCAATATAAAGAAAACAAAAATCTTCTCTACTGGACCAACGAATGGAAAAAAAGACTGAAGTTGCCAAATACTTCATTTTGCTTGGATCAATCATCAACACTCATGGAAGCAGCAGTCAAGAAATCAAGTGACACATTGCATTAAGCAAATCTGCTACACAAGACTTCTTTAAAGTGTTGAAGAGCAAGAATGTCAGTTTGAGGTCTAAGGTGTACCTGACCGAAGTTGTGGTGTTTTTAATAAGCTCAAATACATGTGAAACATGGACAATGAATAAAGAAGACCATAGAATAATTTGTGAATTTGAGTTATGAAGTTGGAGGATTATATTAAAATTACTTTGGGCTGCCAAAAGAACAAACAAATCTGTGTTGGAAAAAGTCCATCCAGTATGCTCCTTAGAAGGCAGAATGGCCAGCCTTTGTCTCTCATACTTTGGACATATTGTCAGGAGGGACCAGTCCCTAGAGAAGGATATCATGTTTGGTAAAGTATAGGTTTGGAGAAAAACAGGAAGGTCCCCAATGCAATTCATTGCCACAGTAGCAGGAGAAAGCATAATGATTGTGATGTTGGCCCAGGATCGGGCAGTGTTTCGTTCTGTTGTGCATAAGATTTCTATGGGTTGGTACCAACTCAACAGCACCTAACAACACCAACATGCAGTGTTGACCAACATCATGCTTTATAATTTGAAAAGCATTATGTAATTTTATTCTCAGAACCTGTCTTTTAGGAAAGCAGGACAGACATCACCTCTGTCTATAAATGAGAAAATTCTGGCTCAGAGATTCTAACAGATTTGTCCAGCTCCTGTAACTCCAGTGGCTTACATAAAACAAGCATCATTTTGTGTTATTCATTCACTGAATCACAGTGCACTGTACTTTTTCCAGAATCTCCGGAGCAATGATAAAGTTAGGGTACTAAATGGAGCCAAAAGCAAGCCTACTGTTCCAATTAATATGAGGAGGGATTGACACTTCTCAGCCTGGATCATTCTCCCAAGCATTTTGTAATGGTGTGTTTCTCTGTCTTTCTCTTCCTTTTTCTCCTTTTTACACTACTTCTCATTCTTCTCCCTCTTGAGGAGTGCCAGGGATTGTTTTCTATGACTTGAGCTGGGAACAGAGTTCTTACTTGGAGAAGAAGGATAGACAGGAGAGAGTTCACAGAGGGGGAAAGATGTGAAAAAAGGCAGAGATGCAGAATGGATCTGGCATAAATCCTAACCTATTCTCCTCACTCTGTGATCATTGAAAACATTTCCAGAGAAACTTCCTTTTTAAAATCTCATTTAGTCAAAACATATAAGTACAATGAACCAAATGCAGTAATGCATTTGCTGAATGAAGCCATACCAGTTGCTTTTTGGTTTTGTTTTAAGGCAGCATACAGTACAGCCCATTTTCAAACAAACTAAAATGAAAGACCAGGGGTGTAATGTTCCATCGAATTTTCAGTATTAATTTTGTTTTCCTTCTTCCCTGTTTTCTTAGCCAGTTGTCCATTCCCATTTAGTGTCTATTCCTGTGGAAGCCAATACACCAAAACCATACACAGTGGACAGGCTGAGAATGGTGCTTAGGCCTCTGTAGCACCATGAACAACCCTAACCTGCCCTTTACGCTCTTGTCAGAACTTGAAGAGACCGTCAAGAGGAAACACCCTCCCACTGGTATGTCCGCCTTTGGAAAAGGGAGTAGACAAAGGTTGGCAGGGGCAGGTTGATTCAACAATTACAACAGTGACAGGTTTACACCAAGGTCAAGCAGAGAGACTCTTTGTTTCTGAACAAAATTAAAAATAAAACAATGAAAGAAATGTGTCCCCATCCTGGTACTCCATAATCAAGCTGAGGCAGCCTGTCTCAGCCTCCCACAGCAGAGGCCTAGCACCCACCATGTAATGAAGTTCAAAGCGGCTAGTTACGTGAGCCTGATTAAAGAGTCTCAGTAAACACCACAAACTTTGGGGAGAGAATTGGAGCCAGTGCTCACCACAGCAATTCCACAAATTCCATTCCTCAGAGGCTTATGGAGTGCCAGCTACATGCAAGATGCTCCACCATGAATTAATATTTTTTTAAAGTGATTCTCACAACCTCTGTATGCTTTGATCAATAACCCCTAGGCTGGTAGGGTTACTCTTGTTCTTAAATGATTAACTGAGGTCCAAAGAGGCTCTATGACAATAATGCAGTAGAGAAATCACTGAGCCTGTGAGAAGAAACACGTTGCAGCCTTCATTGTCAGTAGCACACTGTCTGAGCTAGGCAAGCCTTTCAAACTCTGAGACCCCGGTTTTTCAGCTATAAAGAGAAGAGCTTACCAGATGGTTTCTGTCAAAGACTGCTTATCGTTTTTCTTTGTTTGTTTTATCTTTTATAGTTAACATTGTTAAGTATCTAGTAATTGTCCATAAAATAAGCATGCATTTTATACATCAAGATAGTTCTAACATTCTATGATTTGTTTAGGTCCCACACACTTAAAGGAGCATGGTAGCTCTGTAGTATAAGCCCTGGATTGCAAACCACAAAGTTCATGGTTCAAACGCAGTAAGCCCTCTTCTGGAGAAAGATGAGGCTTTCTGCTTCCACAAAGATTTAAAGCTTCGGAAACCCTGTACAGGGTTGCTATGAATCAGAACCAACTCTATGGCACTTAACAACAACAACAACAACAACACAAATTGTATGATAGGGGAGTTTATTCATTTAAGGGAAGCTATTAGGGAGAAGTGACCAAGTCTTTCTTATTTCTGTCACTTGACATTTCTTCAGTGCAAACACTGTGTCTCATCTCACTGCTTGCTTTAATTTTACAAGGAATGTAGAGTCTGAGCCAAAGCATAAATACAACTTGCAAAGTCACTTTGAGTTGTTGTTATTTTTGTTTTTAATATAAAAAACTGGCACAGAGAGAAGACAAATTTTAGTTCATCCTAGGAATGCCTCAAAAAGTTATAATTGTTTTCTGCAAGTCCTAACCTAAAATTCATCCTTTAAAAAACTCGTTGTAAACAGCATTCAGGATATATATTGTTCTCAGTTGTTAATATGCATCTCAGTTGTAGTTTTCATTTGCAAAGCATTTTATAATTATTTAGCTGACTGTGAAATAACCTTCTAAATTAAAACTCAGCCTCGATAATGGGTGTTTTGACCCCACTTGCCAAGCCCGGTAGCAGGAAATGAGTGAAGACCTCTGGTTGGGAAAGAACTTTTCTGTGTGTCTCTAGCAAGTAAACTGTCGTCACATTTAATTGAGATTTGAGAAATGGGTAGCAACACAGCAGTGAATGATGGGATTTGCAAATTAGTAGAAGCCCAGTGAATTTTTGCCTGGAGTGTTCAGACTGAGAAAGTAAATACAAGGAAAATCAATGTTAGCCGAGAGAATCTTTCTTGTTTCCCTGCTGATATTCCATGAAGTAAAATCCACATATTTGAATCAGTTTGGAAGTCCCTGTCTTTTCTGAACCTTTAAGGGAATCTGTCAAATTTGAAATAAGATGAGAGGCTGTAATAGAAACAATCTTTATATACTTATTGTACTGATCATATATTGTCTCAATCTGTATCTTCTCAAACTCAGTCCCAAGAGAGATGAGTTCTTTTCTAGATAATTATTTCAAATGCTTCCAAAGGAAAAATATAAGATAGCTTTTCAATTGCCCTCACTTTCAGCAGTGTAATAGGGATGAAATCATCAATAACCAGTTCTGCCAGTGATTAACACTCATGGTTATCAAAGAACCTCCTACACTGAGCTCTGTTCTCAACATATTCTTGTGTGCTTTGATAACATTTTAGTAAGTATGTGAGGTTAGTACAAAAGTAGCAAGCTGTGAAAGAATATTCCACAACAACACTTTCATAACCACGTATAGCATTTATGTCTAGCAATATGTGTTATAGGACAGTTATTTCTATCCAAAGTCTAAATATGTCTAAATTAAATTTTTAGTGAAGTTGCCATAAATTTAACATTAATTTAAGAGACCATTTTATATTTTCTAAAGAATATGATATAGTCTGTTTTAGTTTCATATTTATTTTAAATCATCCAAATCTTATTTGTATATGGAAATAAGATTTAAAATCTGTTTATCTTTGCATGTTTCTATATATGTAGAGAATAAGTGTGCATATGTGTATATATGTATGCACATATATGGTGGTGGTAGTTGTGCATCATTTAGTTGGTTTAAGGGCTGTATAGGCACAGTGGCAGCAGCAGTGGGCTCAGGCAGTGTTTCATTCTGTTGTGCATAGGGTTGCTATGAGTCAGTACCAATTTGATGGCACCTAACAACAAAGTGTTGGAGGAGAATATTGAAAGTGCCATGGGCTGCCAAAAGAACCAATAGATCTGTTTTGGAAGAAGTGCAGCCAGAGTGCTCCTTGAGGACCAAGATGGCCAAACTTCTTCTCTCATACTTTGGACATATTGTCAGGAGGGACCAGTCACTGGAGAAGGATAACATGGTTGGTAAGGTGGAGGGTCAGAGAAAAAGAGGAAGACCCCCAGTGAGATGGATTGGCCAAGTGGCAGCATCAATGGACTCAACAGTAGTGAGGTTAGCCCAGGATCGGGCAGTGTTTTGATCTGCTGTGCTTATATAAGGTCGCTATGAGTTGGTACCGACTCAATGGCACCTAACAACAACAATAGGGTTTCTGAGGCTGTAGACTTTTATGGAAACAGGAGGCCTCATCTTTCTCCCATGGAGCAGCTGGTGACCTTGCTATTAGCAGCCCAACTTGTAATCTACTATGCTATCAGGGCTCCTTATATGTAAATATATATGTATATATACATGTATATGTATATGTAAGCGGGGGCTTCAAAAAGTTCATGGGAAAAATGGAGTTAATAAATAATGGAATTTTTCCCAAATGTTTTGAAGCTCTCTTGTGTATATATCATGCAAATAAAACCCACTGTTGTGGAATCATTTCTGACCCATAGTGGTCCTATAGTACAGAACAAAACTATCCTTAGGGTTTTTAAAACTGTAAAGCTTTATGGAAGCAAACTACCATGTCTTTCTCCCTCAACAAGCTTGTGGGTTTGAACTGCCCAACTTTAGATTTGCAATGAAACATTTAACCACTATTCTACCAGGGTTCCTTACCATACATATATGAAGGCTAAGTTTTTTTTCTGATCATTCTTTCACTAGTTCAATCAGTTTTAGTAGTATTAAACTTTTTTTTTTTTTTTTTAAGTTTTGTTGTGAATTGAGTGATAGGTTACATGGGAGAACATCTGTTTTATACTCATCCTATTGTATTTCATTTCATTACAATGATTATATTCCCTTTCATGTATCATCATTCAACAGTATTTGCTTCTATTCCCTCTGTTTTGTTTTTGTGTTTATAGTAACATTAAACTTTGAAATCGTAATGAGATTATTTATGTTATCCTTTGCCTGACGTTTCTTTCCTTCAATGGTAAAATAGGGAGGAAAAAAAGAAAATATTTCTTTTAATAAATGACAATTGACCAAATATCTTTTTTCCCTTTCTTTAATTTTTTCCTAGTTCTCTAGCTAGTCTCTAAAAGGAGCTACATGGGTTGTTTTATGATCCAAATTTCCACTGTAATTCTGCATAATCCTGCTCTGCTTTTACTTATGGTATTTATCTTTATGAAATCAAAATATGTTCTCATTTAAAATTAGGTTTATTTCCAACACTGATATAAAAGCCCTAATAATTTTCAATAAAATTTTCAGCCACGGTTGTCTGATAAACACTCCTAAGCCTGTGAGCCACATCAGGCATACAGAACAGCTATTCCCTTTATCTTAAATAGAAACAATAAGGACAATTTCAGAAAAAAAAATTTTTTTTAATCAAATAGAAGTCTCATTTTTAAAGATCTACAGTAGATTTTAGCTTCTGAAAATGGTCCAAGCTTTAAATTACCATAATTCAAACTTACTCCCATGAAAGAAAAAGGAAGCAAAACAGGAAGGCATCGTAAAAATCTCAGTGTAGTATATTCTTCCTTTAAGTACTACCTCAGTTGTTTCCAGTTCCTGAGTGACTTCCCAGCACTTCTGCATTACTCTCACCCTTATTCTTCTCTAATATGTTTCACATTGATTTTTTTTTTTTTCCATTCTCTGCTGACTGCACAGTCTGAAATGCTCTGACCTTAAAGTCAAGGTCAAGTTTGCAGTCCTGGAGTGAACAAGAAAGAAAGATGGAAAAGAAGAGAACTTAGCATCTAACAACCTAATTGGATAAACTAGGAGGCAAAATATGTCTCCTAAGAACAAACAAACAGAACAAAAACAATTATTTTCTTCTGGAGTTTCTGTTTTTTCCAAATTTGGCATTCAAGGTAAAGGGCACTTATATGAACTGCCAGTAAAAGAAGTGGATTTTTAAAGTATTATTTGTGTAGAAGCTAGTCTGGCATTAAATATTTCTATCACTATGTAAAAGAGCAAATCTGATAGAATGAACTTTTAAACCATAACCAATATGTACAGAATGGTCATTGGAAAACAGAACCATACATTATGGCTCCAAGAAAAGTTTAGTATAAATTAGTGCTGGAAAAATATTCTAAATAACCATAAATTTGAATAATCTTCCAGAACTGATATAGATTTTATAAAGACTTAATCTCTGTCTCAGGTTAGTTAACTGCAGAAAAAGATAGTATCACCTGAAATGTTCATAACTTTTCATTTATAACAAAGACAGAAAACAATCATACAAATAAAGCTGTATTTCTTCATTTCTTATTCTAGTCTGAAACAACTAAAGAAGGCTTTTCAAAACATAGTACCATGTGCTCAATGGGCATGGCCATCCAAGGCAAGGTTAAGTCACATGGATATCTGGGAGATCTGCTTTTCTATCAAAATGATGTGTGTCTTTGGAGAGATCTTTTGATTTAAAGTCAGATCTGCACATATTCATATTCATAAACTGTCCTAATTATGATGTGATATAATGCTATCCAGAAAGCAGCTTCAGTAATCAGGTTTTTTTCACATGGACTGCCAAGCTTGATGTACACATGCATATCTTATTGTAAGTGTTTCATAGATCTCTATTCATTGAAAGTTCTTTTATACCAGGGTTAGAAACATGTATAATATTTGCTGAACAGTTTTGGTGCCTACCCAGCATCCTCTCTACATCCTTTTGTTAACAGAACCTAATTTAATCAGATACCCATCATTCCTCCTATGAGCATGGATTTCCAACTCCAGAGGTTGACAAACTGTAGTTTGCTTCCAGGAACTCAATGTCTCATATTACTCTTCTGTTTCAAATATGTTTATGTTACCTAAATTGCTCTTTTTCCCTTTTGATAAGCTAATACATCTTTCAGGGTTTGTTTTTCCCTTTTCATAACGGCTGTCAGCAGGCCTGCTCTGCTCCCTCGCAGCCTGGATCCGTTTGTCATCCAGTGTAGATTCTGCTTCACGGAACTTTATTGCTTAAGCATTTGCATGACTTTTAGTACTTTCAAATTAATTTTTTTTAAATGCACAAGTTATAAATACAGAAAAAAGAGCAATTGACCAAAACCTAACAAGGCTTCCCCCAAAATTTTTCGTATTCAAACAATGTGAAGATTTCAGTTCTGTCCTTCCTGTAAGTTGATTGAAGCAATTTTGGGGGAAAATGACTTTGAAACTGTTTGCATCTTTGTATGTATTTATTACTTGATGTAATAAAGCTTATTTTCATTAACAACAACAACCAAAAAATCAACTACTAGCAAAGTAAATAATTACCTATATTCCAAGGAATATAGGTAATTATTTACTTTGCTAGTAGTTGATTTGGGAATGGAAATGTGATGTCACTTTGACCAATAAGATATGAAGAGAGAGGCGGGGCTTGATGGTGGCTAGGGTGGAGGTGCAGTGAAGTTCACCATCAGCAATACCACAGAATCCCAGGCAAGTCCACAGAAGAAATGGTTGAAGAACTGCTGGAAGAAAATGGTTGAAGAACTGCTGGAAGAAAAGTGAAAAGGTAAACGTTCAAGAACCTCAATGAACTCCAGGAAGGATAGACCCCAAAAGAAAATTTCCAAGACATATCATAATCCAACTCTCTAAAATCAAAGATAAGGAGACACTTCTGAAAGCAGCCAGGGAAAACAGAAGTGTCATATACAAAGGCAAGCAAGTCAGATTAAGCTCAGATATCTCAGCAGAAACCATGCAAGAAAGAAGGCAATGAGGAGACATATATAAAACTCTGAAAGAAAAGAGTTGCCAACCAAGAATCCTTTATCCAGCAAAGTTATCAATCAAATATGACAGTGTAATCAAAACATTCCAGGATAAACAGAAGCTAAGGAATTTTGACAAAGCCAACCCTGTGCTATAAAACATCCTAAATGGAGTCCTGTGGACTGAGAACCAACAAGAACAAATAACCAGATATTGTCATACGTCGCAGCACCTGCCAGAATTAAGTCAACATAAGGAAGAGTTGAGAACAGAACAAAACTATAAGAACAAACCCAGAGAATCTGGGAAGTCAGTCTATGATCAAAACAAGTATAATGTAAAAGAAGGTAAACACGTAGGAACAGAGATCCAGATAGTGAGAAGGTCAGGTCGATTACAGGATAAAATAGCCTGCGCTAAATGGAGAGAAAAGTTAACGGACTATAAGGCAACCTCAAAGAAAATTAACATTTCACAACATACCAAGAGAATGAAAATCCAAGAAGAATATGGAAACATTAAAATTATGAGGAAACTCACAAGAAAGAACACAAAAAGCATGAACTCAACAAAGGAATACACACAGAACAAAGAAAGCAGGAACACCACAAAAAAACAAAACAAAAAAAAACATAATGGCAGCAATTAATAAATACCTATCGATAATTACACTGAATGTAAATGGATTAAATGCACCTGTTAAGAGACAGAGGGTGGCAGAATGGATAAGAAAACAAGATCCTTCAATATCCTGTATGCAAGATACACATCTAACACACAGAGACAAAATCAGATTAAAAGTCAAAGGATGTAAAAAAATATACCAAGGCACAATTGAACAAGATGAAATAACCATAATAAATATCTATGCACCCAATGAAAGAGGTCCAAAATATATAAAGCGAAATCTAATAGATTTGAAGAAAGAAATAGATGAATCTACAATGATAGTGGGTAATTTTAATACATTGCTTTCAAAAATGGATAGAACAACCAGAAAGACACTTGAGAAAGACACAGAAGGACTAAACAATGCAATCAGTCAACTGGACCTCATAGAGGTGTACAGAGCATTTAACCCAACAATTGCACAATACACATTCTTTTCCAGTGCACATGGAACATTCTCCAGAATAGACCATGTTTTAGGCCACAAAACTAATCTCCATAAATTTACAAATATCAAAATTCTAGAAAGCATCTTCTCAGACCACAATGCTATCAAATTAGAAATCAACAATAGGAAGACCAAGGAAATCAAGTCAAATACATGGAAACTGAAAAACACCCTGCTGGAAAGCAACTAGGTAGTAGAAGAAATTAAACGTGAATTCACAAAGTTTCTGGAAACAAATGAGTAGGAAAACACAACATACCAAAAGCTTTGGGAAACAGCGAAAATGTGCTCAGAGGACAATTTATTGCAATAAAGCACACGTCCAAAAAGAAGAAAGAACCAAAATTAACACATTAACACAGCATCTACAACAATAAGAAACAGACCAACAGAGGGAACCTACAGTCACCAAAACAAAAGAAATAATAAAGATTAGACCAGAAATAAATGAAATAGAAAACAGAAAAACTATAGAAACAATCAACAGGACAAGAAGCTGCTTCTTTAAAAGGATTAACAAAATCGACAGACCATTGGCAAAACTAACAAAAGAAAAGAGGGAGAAGACACAAATAACATGCATTAGCAACCATATGGGCAATGTCACAATGGAACCAAAGGATAATAACAGAATATTATGAAAAGGTGTACTCCCCAAAATTTGAAAACTTAGAAGAGATGGATACATTTTCAGATAAACACCACCTACCTAAATGTACACAGAGTGAAGTAGAAACAGACCCATAGCAAAAGAATAAATTGATCAGGTCATCAAAAGACTCCCAACCAAAAAAAGTCTAGGCCCAGATGGTTTCATGGGTGAGTTTTACCAAACAATCAGAGAAAAGCTGTCACTAATTCTACTAAAATTATTCCAGAATATAGAGGAGGATAGAAAACTTTCTAATACATTTTATGAAGCAAGCATAACCCTCATACCAAAACCAGGGAAGGATGTCAATAAGAAACAAAATTACAGACCAATATCCCTCATGAACATAGATGCAAAAATTCTCAACAAAAACCTAGCCAACAAAATCCAGCAGCACATCAAAAAGATAATATATCATGATCAAGTGGGATTCACATCTGTGATGCAAGGATGTTTCAACATTAGAAAAATGATCAACATTATCCACCATATAAATAAGAAAAAAGAAAAGAACCACATGATCATATTGATTGATGCAGAAAAGGCATTTGACAAAATGCAACATCCATTCCTGATAAAAATACTCAACAAAATACTCAACATAATTAAGAGCATATATACAAAACCAACAGCCTACATTACTCTCAGTGGAGAGAAACTGAAAGCCTTCCCTCTGTGAACAGGAACCAGACAAGAATGCCCTTTGTCACCATTCCTATTCAATATTGTGCTGGAAATTTTAGCAAGAGCTATATGGCAAGACAGGGAACTTAAAGGCATCCAAATTGGCAAAGAAGAAGTAAAACTATCTCTATTTTCAGACAATATGAAAACCCCAAAGACTCAGTAAAAAAAGCTACTAGACCTCATTGGAAGATTCAACAAAGTGGCAGGATATAAGATCAACATACAAAAATCAGTTGGATTCCTCTCTACCAAAAGCAACAGCAATGAAAAGTACATTAGGAAAGCAATACCATTTAAAATAGCCACCCAAAAGATAAAATATCTAGGAATAAATGTAACCAGAGAAACAAAGGACTTATACAATGAAAACTACAAAACACTACTACAAGAAAACAAAAGAGACTTACAAAAATGGAAGAATGTACCATGCTCCTGGATTGGAAGACTTAACATTGTGAAAATGTCAATACTGCCCAAAATAATTTATATATATAATGCAATCCCAATCCAGATTCCAAAAACATTCTTCAAAGAGATGGAAAAAACAATTACAAACTTAATATGGAAAGGAAAGAGACCCAGGATAAGCAAAGCATTTCTAAAGAAGAAGAAGAATGTTGGAGATCTCTCACTCCCCAATTTCAAATTTTCCTACACGGCTACAGTAGTCAATACAGCTTGGTACTGGTACAATGAAAGATACATATGTCAATGGAACAGAATCGAGAATCCAGAAATTTACCCATCTACATACAGCCAACTGATTTTTGACAAAATACCTAAATGTATCACATGGATAGGTGATAGTCTCTTCAACAGATGGTGCTAGCAGAACTGAAAAACGATATGTAAAAGATTAACAAGACCTTCACCTCACACCTTATACCAGCTCAAAAACCAACTCACAAAGACCTAATGTGAATCCCAGAATTATGAAGTCCATCGATGAAAAAATTGGGACAAATGTGAGGGCACTAATTCAAGGAATACACAGACTACAAAACATTTTGAATATCACACAAACAAAAGTAGACAAAATAGATGAGTGGGACACACTAAAAATTTAAAACTTATGTGCATCAAAAGACTTCGCCAGAAGAGTAAAAGTGGAACCCACAGAATGGGAAAAATATCTTTTGCAATGACACATCAGACAAGAGACTCATTTCTAAAATCTATAGGAAACTACAACACCTCTATAAGAAAAAGATAGATAACCCAATTAAAAAATGGGCACAGGACATGAACAGACACTTCACCAAGGAAGAGATTCGGGCAGCCAACAAACATGTGAAGAAATGTTCACGATCACTAGCCATTAGAGAGATGTAAATCAAAAGAACAATGAGCTATCTCACACCAGCAATAGCAGCAAAGATAAAAAAAATAGAGGACAATAAATGCTGGTGGGGATGTGGAAAGACTGGGACACTCCTGCATTGCTGGTGGGACTACAAAATGGTCCAACCTTTATGGAAAGCAATATGGTGTTTCCTCAGAAGTTTGGGAAGAGAAATACCTTATAATCCAGCAATTCCTCTGCTTGGTATTTACCCACAAGAAATACGAGCCACAACACAAGAAGATATATGCACACCAATGTTCATAGCAGCACTATTTACAATAGCAAAAAATGGAGACAGCCAAAGTGCCCATCAACTGAAGAATGGATAAACAAACTGTTGTACATATACACAATGGCATATTATGCTACCTTGAAAAATAACAAGGAAGCTGCAAGCCACTGCATAACATGGATGAAACTTCAGGTCATTATGTTGAGTGAAATTAGTTAGTCACAAAAGGAGAAATACTGCATAGGACCACTACTGTAAAAGACTAAGAAAAAGAACCCATAATAAAGGGGGGTGGATTCTTTGCTGGTTGCTGTGATGTGGTGGTGGGGTGAGGGGAGAGAGGGGAAGGTAGAGCACAAGGCAGGGAATAGACACAGGATAGTTTGGGTGCTAAGGAGGAGGACAATATACAAGAAGGGAGAGGGGAATGGAAGAACAAAGCAGATGGGAGAACAATTAGGCAGGTTGGAATGGGCTAAGTGGGACAGAGGTAACGAATGATGTATGCACAACCTTGGAACTACAGCACTCTGGGATACAGGGATTGAGACATGGTTGGAATGGGAAAAAGGGGGGAATAATGTTAAGATGCTTGGCTGTCTTCTGAATCTGGGTTTTCCTTGCATTATATTATAAAATAGACACTGGAGGGGGAGAGAAAGGAATAGCCAGAAACATCCCCATAGAAAGCTTGTAAGTCCATCTTCTGCTTATAACTGATTGGAATACCTAAAATGGTGCTACAAAGTGCTTCCTGTGGAGCCTCTGCAATACATAAGACTATAGGTGGAATCCTGAACCACATCCAGAATCTTAAGAGATAGGAAATTTCTACTTGAAAGGACGAGCAGACCAGCCTGGAGTGGCTAGAAGAACAGAAGATACTTCTTGAAAGAAAGACCAACAGGAAAAATACAAAACAATATAGGCAGACCAACTATTACTCCAAGAACAAGCAAGTTGCTGGCCCAGGAGACATCAAGGTAAGTGATCGGATGCCCTCAGTGCAAAGCCCCTTCCAAAACTAAGACTCAGTGGGAATATACTCTCTGATTGATGACTATGTTCATCACTGATAAGGGGAAGTGAGGGAAAAACAGCAGTGAAGCAGCAAGCTAAGACCTACAACATTCAATAGACTCCTGTGAACCCAGGTGAAGACCTGGTTAGCCAGCAGTGTGGCAAGACCTGGGGACTCTTGGGCCTAGAGTCAGTGTCATAGCCACAGAGGACTAGAGTGGAGAGTGAAGCGTTCAGCTGATAAGAAGAGAGGGCATATGCACAAGAACACCCACACTTCCAGTTAATACCCACTTAACCTGACTTCTATGACTGGGTGATCAGAGCTCAACTAGAAGAAGAAAGAAGTTAAAAAAAACATGTAATCTGATACAATTTGATGAACTTGACCTACACCTATTGATGCAGTAGCTTAAAAGAGGGAACAAATCTTTATAGCAAGGATCATTCCCACCCCCTTCATACACAGAGTAGACAAGGATGGGCAACTTGGACATTGGCTACCCAAAATGGGGGGCTACAAAGGCAAGAAGTGACTGGCTTACAAGCTTTCAAGAGCCAACCTAGATCCAGAGGGCGTGGAGGAAGGTAGAATCTCCACTGAGTAGCATCCAATCTGTCTAGGCGGGGCTGATGAAATGAAATACAGATAGGTCTCTTGTGATACAATAGTGAATAATTGTTATCAGGACTGATTGTGAGGGTTGGAAATGTAAAGGAAGACATTT
>NW_006408626.1:4265300-4277222 GCF_000296735.1 Chrysochloris asiatica
AAAAAAAAAAAAAAAAAGATATGAAGAGAGACTTTTAGGGGATTTTAGAAAATGATAGAACCATGAATAGAGACTCCTCTTCTCCTAGGTATCTTTGCCTATTAATGTGGTACTTAGAACTAGTGTAGCCTTCTTGCTACCTGTCTGATCGTGAAACTAACTCAAAAAATGCCAGGGTAGAGTGAAGATAGGAAACTTGATAACATTGGGACACAGTATTAACCAGTGCGGGACCCACCCTACCTTTGTAAGAAATATTGTCTATACTGATAAATGCTCAATTAATCCAATCTGTACTCACTTTGGCAAGAGTGAAGTTTTCTTTATTTGATTTTGCAAAATCGGGCACCGAACCCAGTGGACACAGGCAGGCGTGCCCACATGGCCCACCACAAATGGTTTTTATTCTTGTCTCCAAAAAGCCCCTCCTCTAGTTTTAGTTCCGCATATACAATTCTGTGGCACATCCCATTTTCCTTCCTCCCAGAGAAGCCAAAATGGCTTTCCCATTGTCTGAATGGCTGTATTCTAATTTAAATTTCCTAGTCCTAGAATAACCAGGTTACATATCCCTCCCTTTATGTAAATCAACAATCTGTTTGCCAAGCCTAGCAATCTCATGAATTCCTGAAGATGGACCACACCCACAAGAGTTATTTCTCACACCTTGGGACCTGTCTTTATGAGACATTACCTTTATCATTATTATTGGTATCACTGTTGTTGCATAAGATATTTTGTATCTATTGTTTGGCCTGAAGCACACTACTAAACAATTTCTCTTGACTTCCTTCAATTTTATTTACTGTATCAATTTAGGCCTTTCAGGAGAAGAGAGATTCTAAGAATAATGTGTGCTTCCTTTTAATTATCTTGAAAATTTTTCTTAAAAATAGAGGAATAAGATAAATTTATAGAAAAATAAACAAGATGGTTTAACCAGACAGCACCCTTAATTTCTGAAATGTATCATTGAGGAGTTTTTGATATTTCTTAGCAAGTGTCAGTGCTGGGTTGATGAGTAAAGATGCAAAGGTTAAAGCAATCAAGTGACCTAAGAGGTCTCTTAAGCAGCAAGTGTTCACACAGACCAGTTTATTAAATCAGACTGAGTCAATGGGGAGCAAACAAAATTCTTATTTGTTCCTACATCTGTTCTTAAACCTGCTTTGTGAGTTTTTTTCCCCTACCTCTTAATGACATTTGGGCAAATACCATTCTGTTTACTTACTTTTTCTACAGTGGCATACCTAGAGGACTGTAGGAGGTGTGGACCACATCTGACACTATCAGAGTAAGTGACATCAAATAACTTTGTACAAAATTTTTGTGCAATGTTGTAGCAAAAATGTGTTTTTAATTAAAATATCCCTGTAGTTAGTTATAACAACAAAAACAGTTTTTGTAAGTTGAGCAATAAGGCTATATGCTAATTTACTTTTGAACCTTGTAATGTGGCCCATTCAGAGCTGTCATTCTTACCCAATTAAACTGACACTTTGAATCATGTGGTTTTGTCTGCACATGCTACAAACATGTGCTGTTGGTTTCATTGCTGCTGGTCTGTATTTATATAGTCTAATTTTGTCAAAATTTTTAGTGTTGTAGTTACAATATTGTGATGCTTAGTACTTGTGAACCCATATCAATAATTTTCTTGAGAATGATGTAGTAATTAAAGAAAATAAAAAAGGCTTCCACTCAGTTACTAATAATGTTATAACTAAAAATGATGTAATTAATATAGAAATATTTTTGGTTTTATTATTTATATATCCTAAGAATTTTTACATTTAAGCAATCTACAATTATAGTCAGCATATATTATTACATGACAAAATTGACAATAATAATAAGGATTCTGTTGACCATAATGATCTGAATCGAGCAAAACTTTCATGATCTTGATGTGCTGATAGGGCACAACTGAAAATGAAAAGATAAGGCTACAAACATCTATTAGTATTTGCAATGTGGAGTATATGAAGTATGAATCTAAGAAAATTGGAAATTGTCAAAAATGAAATGGAATGCACAGAAACATCGATATAAGCTGAAATGGACTGGTATTGGCCACTTTTAATCAGACAATTGTATGATTTGTTATGCTGGGAACATCAAATTGAACAGCAATGGTTTCACCTCCATTGTCAAAAAGAACATTTCAAGGTCTTGAAGTGTAATGCTGTCTGTGATAAGATAATATTCATGTGCCTACAAGGAAGATCAGTTAATACCATTATTATTCAAATTTGTGCACCAAACTCTAAAGCCAATGATGATGAAATTGAAGAGTTCTACCAACCTCTTTAGTCTGAAATTGAACAAATATGTAATCAAGATGCATTGATAATTACTGGTGATTGAAATGTGATAGTTGGAAACAAAGAGAAAGGGCAATATTTGAAAAGTATGGCCATAGTGATAGAAATTATATCAGTGATCACATGACAGAATTTTATAAGACCAATGACATATTCATTTCAAATACCCTTCTTAAACAATATTAAAGGTGACTATACACATGGAACTGACCAGATGAAATGTACAAGAATCATTGCTGATGATAGATGGATGTTGCCTGAAAGCAGAGAATACCAGAAAGATACTTACTTGTGCTTTATTGACTACTCAAAGACCTTTGACTGTGTGGATCGTGACAAGCTATGGATAATATTACAAAGAATAGGTATTCCAGAACACTTTATTGTGCTCATGAAGAACCTTTACATAGACCAAAAAGCAGTTGTTTGAACAGAACAAGGGATACTGAATGGTTTAAAATCAGGAAAGCTATGCAGCAGGGTTTTATGCTTTTACCATACTTATTCAGTGAATAAGGAAGATCGTAGAAGAATTGATGCTTTTGAGTTGTGGTGTTGGAGAAGAATACTGAAAGTGCCATGGGCTGCCAAAAGAACCAATAGATCTATTTTGGAAGAAGTGCAGCCAGAGTGCTCCTTGGAGGCCAAGATGGCTAAACTTCATCTCTCATACTTTGGACATATTGTCAGGAGGGACCAGTCCCTGGAGAAGGATGTCATGCTGGGTAAGATGGAGGGTCAGAGAAAAAGATGAAGACCCCCAACGAAATGGATCAGCCAGGTGGCATCATTGATGGCGTCAAGTGTGGCAGAGGTAGTGAGGTTGGCCCAGGATCAGACATTGTTTCCTGCTGTGCATGGTGTCGCTATGAGTTGGTTCCGACTTGATGGCACCTGACAACAACAACAACATACTTCTTCAATGTGTATGCTGATCAAATAATCAGAGGAGTTGAATTACATAAATAACGTGACATCAGGAGTGCAGGAAGACTTATCAGCAACCTGTGACATATAGAAGATACAACCTTGCTTCCTGAAAGCAAAGAGAACTTAAAATACTTATTGGCGAAAATAAAAGACCACAACATTCAGTATGGATTGTACCTCAATGTAAAGAAAACCAAAATTCTTATAGCTGGACCAATAAATAACAAAATAATAAATAGAAAAACAATTGAAGTTGTCAAAGACTTCATTTTGCTTGGATCCGCAATCAACACTAATGGAAGCAGCTATAAAGAAATTAAAGAATATATTGCATAGGCAAGTCTATTGCACAATATCTCTTTATTGTTAACAAGCAAAGACGTCACTTTGAGGACTAAGGTGCATCTTACCCAAGCCATGGAATTTTCAATACTCTCAATATGCATGTGAAAGATGGAAGATTGGAGAAAAATTAATGTATTTGAGTTATGGTAATGATGAAGAATATTAAAACACCATGGACTTCCAGAACAAGCATATTTGTCTTGGAAGAAGTGTAGCCAAAATGCTCCTTAGAAGTGAGGATGTCAAGACTTTATCTCTCAAACTTTGGATGCTGTCAGGAAGGGAGCAGTCCCTGGAGAAGGACATCATGTTTGGAAAAAATGTAACATCAGTGAGAAAGAAGAAGACCCCCAAAGAGATGGATTGACACAGTGGGAGCAATAATAGGCTCAGGACCAGGCAGTGTTTCATTCTGTTGTGCATAGGGATCACTATAAGTTGGAACTGACTTGATGACAACTAACAGTAATAACAAGTATTCTGTATGGTCTGGTATGAGAGGAGGTCATTGCTGGGAGGCTGGAAGGTGGCACCATGAATTACTCTACCAGATGACGCTGACTCCAATGATGTAACTGCTTTTAGGTATTATATTTTTAAGTCCAGTTCAGTCAAATACCAAAACTTCAATTGCTCCTCCAATTGAAAGCTTCTCTACTTCTTCCCACATGAGGTCTCTTTGTAGACTTTTCTTGTCAAATGACTATCAATAGAAAAGATATTCAAAACTGACCTCATCATAAAACGCCTTTGTTATTTCTTTGGAGACTCACATTATAGCATTTCCTGTCAAGTGTATAGCATGTTCTGGCTTATTTCTTGTAAGACTCTTAACTCCTGTTCCTGGTGTGTTCTTGGGACCCCTTTGTGCCACAAGCATATCTCTTATATGAGATCCTCTCAAGATAATTCATACGGAATATTTTCCACAACATCTACTTGCCCCACCGGAAAACTCTCATGTTCTTCCTCTGCCATATGCCCCGACCACAGACACTGTTGTTTTCTAATCTCACTCTGCCACATATGCAGCTTTGGTTTGTCTCTTGCCTACTGATTTGTTTTGAAAAGAATGAAGCCACCAGTTCTCAGAATGCCCAAACTCCAGAGCTGACCTGTCAAATACTGGAGTCATTAGCTACATGTGGCTGGCTACTGAGCACTTGAAATGTGGCTAGTTCAAACTGGGATCTCAAAGGCATAGTCAAAAAAAAAAAAAAAAAAAAAAAGAATGCAAAAATAGCTCATTAATAATTGTTACATTTATTGCATGATGTTTTATGAATATTTGGGTTGAAATGAAACTGATCAATAAATTTATATCACGTTTTATTTCTTTAATGTGCTACTAGAAAAAAATTATATGTCTGACTCACATGACATTCCCCTTAGATTGCGTTGCTCTAGAGTCTGTGTTCCTCAGACCAGTAGCATTGGCATCATCAGAAGTATCTAGGAAATAGGCTCTTGGGTCCCACCCTGACTTACTGTTGTGGACAGAATCTGCTTTTAACCACATATACAGGTAAAGAGCAGTACTTCATCTGAGGTCTGGGCACTTGATGCTGTCCCTGGAGCAATGCATGGCAATGTAAAGTACAGAAACTGAAAGTACTGTTTAGAAACTTTCATAGTAATCAAGAATTAAGGTACACCTGACCCAAAAGATAGTATTTTCAAGAACCTTATATGCCTGAGAAAGCTGGACAGTGAATAAAAAAGATGGTACAAGAATTGATGCATTTGAGTTATGTTGTTGGAGGAGAATATTGGAAGTACCATGGGCTGTCAAAAGAACGAACAGTTCTGTGTTGGAAGAAGTACAGCCAGAGTGCTCCTTGGAGGCTAGGATGACCAAACTTTGTCTCTCATATTTTGGACGTATTGTCAGGAGGGACCAGTCACTGGAGAGGGATATCATGTTTGATAAGGTGGATCACGGGTAATAAAAAAAAGAAGAAGACCCCCAACAAGATGGATTGGCAAAGGAGCAACATCAATGGGCTCAAGCGTGGCAACAATTGTGAAGTTGGCCTCGGACCAGGCAGTGTTTCATTTTGTTATGCATAGGGTCACTATGAGTCAGTACTGACTCAATGGCACCTAACAACAACAGGCATTACTCTTAACAGTATGTGATCAGTGAGCCTTGTGTTTATTTCATTTTTCTCTAGACGTTCATTTTATTGCACTTTGCAGAAGTATAAGATCATAGTAGATGGACATTAAAGCAAGTTGGTCCTCGACCACAGAATGTTTATGAAGTACAGGTCTAGATAATGAATTTCAAACTCTCCCAAGAAATACCTCACACTCTTCTCTAATAGCAGCATGACAAGATTTTCCAATCAATGTACCTTGGCAAACAGCCTGCTGGAAACTAGACAGCAGTCTTCCCATCTAGCCAGCTATTCTCTCCTCGCTGTCTTTTCTCCAAAGGATTCTCCTAAAGACTTCTCTCTTGGGCTTAGGTGAGGTCAGCCTCTCATGAATCTCAAGCAGTTAAATGCCTGCTTCCAAGGGAGGGTAGCTGTCTTAGCCCATCTTATGAGGAATATGTCTAATGCTTCTCCTTAGAATGTGGAATAATTGCCATTAGTTGCCCTTATTTTTGGACTTTAGCCCAAAGTTCAAAACCATAGGAACTTTTCCATTCTGTGTTCTATCAAAACCATCTCCTAAATTTTCTGGGGAACTGATTCAGTGCTTTGGCAATTGTTTTTTTTTTTTTCCTATTAAAACATTCATCCAATCTTCCCACACTGATTCAAGTAGTCATGACAATCAATTGAATATGGAACTCTTTAGATGGAATAGTATATAATTCATAAACTATTTTAAGGAAAATTCTTTGGGCATATTAAGATGGTTGTGTATTTAACTTTGAGCTTATTTATTTTTCATTTTTGGTCACTTTAATGCTCATGAATGGCTCACAATTTAAACCAACTTATGGTTTTCTTTATAAGCTAAAAACTTTTTTTTAAATGAAGAATCACTTCCTTATTTTCCATTTCCATAAACTAAATGCAGATTTTCATATACTAAGATGACTGAAATAAAAATACACCTGAATTTTCAACTTTTACCAAGTCTTTCCTAATATGAAATGGAAGCTATGTTAAAAAAAATAAAATAAAGAACTGAAAATTACATAATTTCTTTATGGTTGTTTTAGAGCTCTGCTTCTTGCTACAAAATTTCCAATAGATTTACAAGTATAAGCAATTGAATTCAACAGTTTCAATTCAGTGATTATGTATTAAGGCCTTTATTTGCACTGGACACGCTACCTGACCCTATTGTCATTTTACTGCCATCAAGTTGGTTCTGACTGTATAGGGTTTCAGAGGAGCTGTTGGTATATTTGAGCCCCTGATCTTGCAGTTCAGACTGAACTTATGGTCCCGTGCTTATCCTATAGTGCCACACTAGGACTCCTTACTACACCCTGAATGGTTGGTTGATTATATGCTACGGAGTTGGTTCTGACTTGTAGCAACCTTGTATACAGTTTCTGAGGCTGTAAATCCTTACAGGTGCAGAAAACCTCATCTTTCTCCCATGGAACAGCTGGTAGTTTTGGATGGCTGACCTTGAGGTTAGCAGCCCATCTTGTACAAAAATGAATACAGCATGGTCCTTCTCTCGTGGAACTCAGAGTCTATTAAATGAAACAAACTTCTACAGAAGTTTGTATGTTATGTTAGGGATTTTTCAGGTAGCATTGTGTGCAGGGCTCTGTGGGAGCAAAGGAGACAGGTCTGTGGCTCCTTAAGAAAATCAGGAAAGGTTAATTACCATGCCTAGGCTATATATTAACAGGAGGATTTTCTGGTAAAAATGGTTTGCTAAACATCCCAGGTAGAAGGAAATGCATAAGAAAATACTCAAAATGCATGAAACACAGTCCAAAGTTTTAGAGTTAACTGTGAAAAACTGAGGCTGGAAAACTGACAGGCCAGGCGATAAAGACTCTGGATGTTGCCCGCAGGAACTTGAACATCATTCAACCAACAGCAACGAGCCTTGAAACTGGTTCAAGTTCCTAATGTTGTGTTTGTCAGATAGTTTCTTTTCTGGGTAATTGTGTTATGATTCCCAAAGAAAATCTTTAATAGAAAGCTTTATTAGTCTAAGGCCAAAATATTAAAATTTGAGAGAATGATAATGTTAGCCAAAAAAAGGCATTAAGTAACTGATAAAAGCAGAACATTTTTCACGTTCCACTCATCAATTTGCTGTTGCTGTTAAGTGCCGTCAAATTGAATGCTACTCATAGCAACCCAGTATAGGGTTTCCTAGGAGTGACTGGTGAGTTTGAACAGTGCCCAAAACAAGTGCTTTGGAAATTGTTTTTTTCTTATTGAAACATTCATCCAATTTTCCCACACTGATTCAAGCAGTCATGACAATCAATTGGATATGGAACTCCATGAGGTTCCATGAGGTGGAAGCTTGTGGTTCAAATAGACCTTGCAGTCCTGCACTTATCCTACAGCACCACACAGGCCTCCTTAATGTTGTTGTAGTTAAGTTCCATTGAGAGAATTCCTAGATCGTTGTGGTACTTAATTTTTGTTTGCATTTTGCAACAAGAACCTTTCCCTGTAGTGTTTCATTGTCAAGAGCAACACTTGACAATATTGAGGGGGCTTTGAAAAGTTTGTGGGAAAATTTCATCATCTTTTAATTCCCGTTTTCCATAAGCTGTTTGAAGCTCCCTCACTTAAGAAACATTATTATCTTTCTTTTATGAGGAATTTTATTCCAAGAGACTGTTATACCAGTGGTAAGTGGCAGAGTAAGGAGGTGGGACGTGGTCTTTTCACTCCAAAGTTGTTTAATTTTTTTTTTTTTTTTCCTCTTTCTTCACCATGAGGTGGAACCAATGCTAATGAAATTCTTTGACAAATTTAAGGGATGATTACTGATAATGAATGTTACATGTAACATTTAACTATAGTGTAAGTGCTTGATAATTTTGTCTAAACTGTGTTGTCAAGCTCCCTATGCTAATGATGCCATTGTTGTTGTTGAAGGTGCAGTTGAGAGAGTAATGACTCACAGCAACCCAATACACAACACAGCCTGGCCCTGCACCAGCCTCACAATTATTGTTATACTTAAGCCCATTACAGCTGTCACTGTACCAATTCATTTCTTTGGGAGTCTTCTTCTTTTTCACTCTCCCTCCACTTTACCAAGCATAGTATCCATCCTTCTCCAGGGACTCGTCTCTCCTGATAATATGTCTGATGTATGAAAGATGAAATTTCATCACCCTTTCTTCCAAGCTGCACTTTAGGTGCATTTCTTCCAACACAGTTTTGTTTATTATTCTCGAAGTCCATGGTACTTTCAATATTCTTCTCCAATACCATAAATCAAATATAATTAATGCCATTATTATTGCTGTTAGGTGTGGTAGAGTCAGTTCCTACTCAGTGAAACCCTGTATAGGGTTTCTGTGGAGCATCTGGTCAGTTTGAACTCCTGACCTTGCAGTTCAAACTAACTTTTTAGTCCAGTGTTTATCTTATAATGCCACACCAGGATACCATTGTTGTTGTTGTTCTTGTCGGGTGCCATCGAGTCAGAACCAACTCATAGCGACCCTATGCACAGCAGAACAAAACAATGTCCGATCCTGGACCAACCTCACCACTGCTGCCACACTTGACACCATCAATGGTGCCACCTGGCTGATCCATCTCGTTGGGGGTCTTCCTCTTTTTCTCTGACCCTCCACCTTACCCAGCATGACATCCTTCTCCAGCAACTGTTCTCTCCAGACAATATGTCCAAAGTATGAGAGACGAAGCTTAGCCATCATGGCCTCCAAGGAGCACTCTGGCTGCACTTCTTCCAAAACAGATCTATTGGTTCTTTTGACAGTCTATGACACTTTTAGTATTCTCCTCCAACACCACAACTCAAAGGCATCAATTCTTCTACAGTCTTCCTTATTCACTGTCCAGCTTTCACATCCATATGAGGTTATTGAAAATACCATGGCTTGGGTCAGGCACACCTTAGTCCTCAAGCTGACATCTCTGCTCTTCAACACTTTAAAAAGTTCCTGTGCAGTAGATTTGCCCAATGCAATACGTCGTCTGATCTCTTGACTGCTGCTTCTACGAGTGTTGATAATTGATCCAAGAAGAATAAAGTCCTTGACAACTTCAATCTTATCTCCATTGATAAGAATGTTGTTTATTGGTCCAGTGGTGAGGATTTTTGGTTTTCTGACATTGAGATGCAACCCATACCGAAGGCTGTGTTCTTTGAAAATGACTAAAAAAAATGAATAGTTTCCAAATATCAGAGAGTATGGCAGAAAGTTTGCATGGATTACCTAAATAATTCTATGAAATAAAGACAGCTATTATCATTATAAATTTTTAATCAGGGAAACAATTGAAAACCTTACATAAATTTTATATAAGTTTTCAGAATCAAGAAGTCAGTAATTTTGTTAGTTAATGACCCAATTATGCTGTATGAAATCAAATATAAAATTTTGTAACTTACAGTCTGTTGTTACTCAGTACACAATTAAAATCATACTATATATATGTGTGTGTGTGTGTATGTGTATTTGTGTATGTGTGTGTATATATACATATATATATAATTTATATATACAAATATACAATTTTATATATATATGTATGTGTATATGTGTATTGTGTGTGTATATATATATATATAATTTAATGTCTGTTTAACCCATAAGAAGTGCCTTGAAAGAAATATATGGCAATCTGCTTTCAAAAGATCATAGCCATAAATAGCATAGAGGTAAATAGTAATGTATATACAACCTTGGGACAACATTACTCTGTAATAAAGGGATTGAGACATAGTCTGAATGGGAAAAGGATGTGAAATAATGTTAAGAGACTTGACTGTCTTGTGGATATTGGTTTTCCCTGCTTACTATTTTAAAATAGACTTTTAAGTGTGATAGAAATGAATATTGGGAACTATGATTCAGGAAGCTTGTAAACTTGTCTACAGCCTATAACTGATTGGATTAGCTAAAAGCTAAATTAGAATTTACCTAGAGAAATGTGCTTCTTGTTTAGTCTTTGTGGAGTATGAGGCCTTAGGTGGAATCCTGAGCTCACCCAGAACCTTCTGAGGTAGAGCATTCCCACTTGAAAAGATATGCTGACCAACCTCAAACAACTAGAAAAACAAAAGAAGCTTTTTGAAAGAAAGATGAGCAGGGAAAAAGAAGACTGTTTGGTTGTTAGAATATTAAGCAAGCTATTTGCCTTGGGGCCATCAAGGCAAGAAAAGTTGGTCCATCAGGGTAAAACCCCTTCTAAGACAGAAACTCAAAGGGAACCCATGAGCAGTGTAGTATGTTTGATGGTGACCACCCTGGTCTGCTTTTGAGTAGAAGTGGGTAAATGGAACAATGAAGATATGGGCTGAGTTTGCCATGTTCCGTTGATACCTGTTGACCTTGAGCTAAGAGAGAGAAGAGTAAAGGCTGGCTGGGCTTAAGTTTAGGGAGACATGTGAATTCCAGAGCCCAGGGACACTGACCTAGCCACAGGGGTCTAGAGCTGAGAGTGAAGCAGGCAGCTGGTTTGAACTGGGAGAGGTGTACAAGAACTCCATACCCATCTGACCTGGTTTGAATGACTATCTGACCAGAACTCGACCAAATGATGATGAAAAAGTTTGATACAGGGAGAAAGAGTAAATTGCTACAATTTGATGAATTGGACCTTTCTTTATGGATGCAGCTACTCATAATTCCAATTGAAATAGAAAGATTCTTCACATCAAGGAACAAGCTTGTGTCCTCAATTGTGAGTAATTGTTATCAGGACTAATTGCAATTGTCACAAATGTAAATGTAGAATATGTGTAACTAAAAGAGGGTAGTAGTTATTCTTTCATTTCAAGAACAGAGGACCCTAGGACCACCAAGAGGGAAGAGCATGAGAGGAGCGTGAGATCATAACCAGAAAAGTGGCAATAGCAGAAATGGTGGCAGAGGTGATGACATAGACAGATAGAGCAGTTGAGGACTCTAGACTCATGGACTGAGAAAGGCTGTGTGGCTGCAGACAGGAAACTGGCTTGCAAAATGTGCCCTGTGGACATTTGAATTAATATATGTATTGTTGTTTTGTATGTGTACATCAAATAAGGGGAATAGAAGTAAATACTGTTAACTGATGGTACATGGAGGGGATTGTAATCATTGCAGTGAAACAAAGTATGATTTGTTGAATATAAAACTGATGACCTTCTCTATAAACCTTCGCTCAATTCACAGTAAAAAATTCAAAAGAAAACA
>NW_006408626.1:4277322-4283144 GCF_000296735.1 Chrysochloris asiatica
GGACATTGTTTCGTTCTGCTGTGCATGAGGTGGCTATGAGTCGGTTCCGACTCGATGGCACCTGACAACAACAACAACAACCCATCCTTCCATTCAATGAAAACAGAATGTGCTTTAGATCATCACTTGATGCATTCTCTTTCACTGGAAGAAGTGCTCTTTTGGGGGAGCATGGTGACTGTAGGATAAGCATTGGATTGCAAACCACAAGGCCAGGGGTTCAAGCCTACCAGTCACTGCGGGAGAAAGATGAGGCTTTCTGCCCTTGCAAAGATTCACAGCCATGGAAACCCTTTGTAGGGTCGCTGTGAATTCGATCTGACTCTATGACACTTAACAACAACAATTTTATCTTTTGCAGAACTTATGCAGTAATTTGCTCTCTTGTACATCAGTGCTAGTTCTGCTTTTATTTGCAGTTAACTATTATTTTTAAAAATTTTAATAATGATTGAAGGACTTTGCACCTGATCAACAGAATGGCATTGCAACTACCCCAATTGACACTGAATGGGGTCCTGCTTGAGCTTCAGATCTCCCGGGAAGCTTGAGTCTTTGTTATACCTGGAGACCCTCCCCCTGGAAATTCCGGGTTTCAGGAAAATCTCCATACCCCCACCCAAACTTCCATACCCCCACCCATTGTAAACTCACCAGAACTATACCCAGACCACATGGACTATAAATACTCCAGTCTGTAAGGGAACAAGACGGGCTCTTGGTCTCCTTTGGTGATGTAAGAGTACCCCCACAGGTTTACTCTCAATAAACCTGTCTGTTGTTGAAGCCAAGACTCTCTCCTTGGTCTCTTTCTTTCTTTTCCTTACATTGATAATTATCACTTATTGACATTATTTAAAATTTTTATTATTATATTGTTGTTGTCAAGTGCCTTCAAGTTGGTTCCAACTCATAGCAACCCTGTATAGCTTCCCCAGGAATAACTGGTGGGTTTGAACTACCGACCTTGTGATTTGCAGTCCACTGCTGATTCGACAATGCTACACCAGAATTTTTTTTTTTTTTTACAGCAAATAAAAAGCCAAACCACAAAGCCACATACACACTCAGTCCTCAGTTACAATCTAGAGACCCAGTGTACCCAGCCTTTTATATCAATAAACAGGCAGCTCCAGTTTTGTTTCCTAACTATAGAATCTGTCTTCAACTGTCTGGAATGCCAAGAGTTAAATTTATGCATCCAAGAGTTGCTCCCAGCTAAGAGAATGAAGAAGAATTCCCTAATTAAGGAAATTGCAGGTTTTGAAGAAAGAATATTGTGATATAATATAGTTCTTTAAAATTTTATGTAAATATTCCTAAATTATCCTGTGATTACTTAGTTTGAAAATTAGCAGACAATGATGAGGTTTGAAGAAATGTCTTGTAATCCCCCTTCCTTTTAAGTAACTCAAATTTTCTTATTTTCCATTGATGATGTTACTAATGCATGTCTATAAATGACATACCAGTTGGGCTTACAAATAAAATCTTCCTTACATGGTCTGTCCCTATCCCAAACTGTACTTTCTTTAATTTTTTAAAAAACTTATTATTGTGAATTGAGTGAAGGTTTACAAAGAAGATGATCAGTTTTACATTCAAATAATCATACACCTTGTTTCACTCAGTGATTGCGATCCTCTCCCTGCAACAACAGTTATCCCACTTCCTCCCTGTGGTTCCTCTTTCCATTCCACCCTCCTTCCCATTTCTTCTCAACTTTGTCCTTAGGTAAATGTTGCCCTTGTGATCTAGAATGATTGACCATTCCATAGTGAGCATACCTTACTAATGTTGTTGCTCCCTGCCCCGCACCTTATAGACCTACCTACTGCTTGGCTGAAAATTTGGCCACAAGGGTGAGTTCCTTATCAGACCTAAGGAGTAGTTGAGGGCCAGAATTTCAGGTTCTTCCAGTCTCTTTATGTCCAGTAAGCCTATATATATATATATATATATTGAGTTTTGTTCCACATTTTCTTTTTTCCCATTCTATCCAGGAACTTCTAATTTGATCCCATTCAGAATAGTTGGTAGCCAAGAACCATCTAGTTTTTCTGGTCTCAGTTTCATTGAGATTGATGTTCATATGTTCCATTGGTCCCCTGCACTGATTGTTTCCATGTGTTTTTGATTTTCATCACTCTTCTTTCCTCCAGACAGGGAGAGACCATGACCATTCATGTACTTTTAAGACTACTGTGGGACTCTTTATTACCATTCTGTTTAACATATTTTCTGATTTCTCTTGTAAGTACTTCTTTGATCCATAAGAAATGTGTTATTTAAATACTAAATATATGGAATTTCCTTGGCTATTTTTGATATTAGGTATTTAGAAATGATATTGTTGTTGATTTCTAATTTAGTTACAATGTAATCAAGGCACATGCTCTCCAAGAGTTCAGTTTTTTTCTATGGGTCAAGACAATATTAAGATACAGCATAAGATCTAGACCAATATTCCATAAGTAAAAGAATATGTATTCAGAAGTTATTAAGTATAGTTTTCTATATATATTATTAAATGGTATTGCTTAGATCCTTTCTAGCTATATTTTACTGATTCTTTTGAGTGTTTGCTCTATCAGTTACTGAGATAAGACTTCTAAAATCTTTACTTGAAATTATAGATTTGTCTCTTCCTCTTTGTTATATTATAGATTTGTCTCTTCCTCTTTGTTATGTCAGATTTTACTTCATGTATTTTGAAGTTCTCTTATTAGGTGTCCACAGATTTAAGGTTTGATGCCTTGCTGATTTATGGCCCTTTTATCATGCAGCAAGTAGCCACGTTGCCTCTGGTAGTGCTCCTTCTCTGAAATCTCAATTTGTCATATCTCTATAATACTAATATAACCAAACCAGCTTTCTTATGCTAACTTTCTGTACAGATTATTTTTTATCATTTTATTTTCTGTGTTATTGTGTTTAAATGGCATCTGTTGCCTTACAGGTTCCACTCATAATGTAAAGGGGGGGAAACATTCATCTAAAAGAGGAGTGAAAAAAACAACAACAAAGAGACAAGGAAACAATTAGTTCAGAGGATCAATGAACCTCCACTAGCCTGAGATAAGAAGAACTTCATGATGCCTGGCTACTGACCATTCTGACCAGGATCACAGTATAAAGCCCTGGATAGAGCTGGAGGAAAAGGTCAAAAAAAAATTTTTTTAATCTAATTCATAAAGTAGAATAAAATTCAAATTCATAAGAAAGACCACACTTACTGGTCTGAGGGAGACTGGTAGGTAGAATCCTGAAGAGTGTGACCCTTAGACACCCTTTTAACTTAAAACTGAAATAACTCACTCTGAGAGTTTATCTTTCAGTCATATAAAAGACAGGTCTATAAAGTTAAGAATAACAACTGGAAGGAATATGGTCCTCAGAACAATCAAGTATATGAAAAAAATGGGAAGCATTTGGCCAAAAGTAAAGTTAACAAAGCAGGAAAGAGCAGAAAACTGGGTCAATGGAAATGGGGACTCTGTGGTGGAAATGGGGAGAGCACTAACACATTGTGGGGATTTCAACCGTTGTCACAGAACACGTTATGTATACATTGCTGTATTGCATACTAATTGCTGTATTGGACACCTAAACTACATTAACGAGAGAGAGAAAGGTTGAAGGAGTGTTGCTGTACCCTTACTACAGTATTAACACCAGCAAAGGATATATGTGTCTTTTTCATTGCAACTCATCCATCCTATTGGTTTTCTTTCATTTTCCTCCAACTGGAAGACATTCCTTAAGCATTGCTTGTAGTTTTGTTCTGCTGGTGACAAACTCTTACATTTCAGTTGTAAAAATATCCTGTAATGTATGTCTTGCTAAGGATGAATTTTCTTAGCCTTTATTTAAGTTCAAATGTCTTAATTTTAACTTCTTTATTGAAAGATATTGTATTAGTTTCATACTGCTGCCATTGCAAATTGCTGTTAATTAAGTGGCTTAAAATAACACAGATTTACTATTTTATGCTTCATGTCTCATTGGACTAAAGTTAAGGTATCAGCAGGGCAACATTCTTTCTGGAGGCTCCAAGGGGTAAATCCATTTTCTTGCCTTTTCATCTTCAAAAACAACAGCATTGTATCTCTCTGATGTTTCTTCTACTGATACATTTTCTTAAAACTAGTAACTAAAAGGGGTCCTGGTGTGGTGCTGTGGGTTAATGCACCAGACTGCAAAGCCATTTGAACTACAAGGTCGGTGGTTCAAGCTCACCAGCTGCTCCTCAGAAACCCTATACAGGGTCACTATGGGTCAGAATCAACTCAACAGCACTTAACAATAACAACAACTAACTAAAAGGTTGGAAAGATTCTCCATTTTTAAGGATTCAAGTGATTACATTGGATTCACCTAGATACTTCAGGATTAATTTTACTATCTTAAATTCTGTAATCTTAACCAAATCTGGAAAGAAAAAAAAAAAGACCCTTTTATTATGTAATATATTATATTCACAGGTCCTGAGGAATTAGGATGTGGCTATCTGGGAGTGGGGCATTTTTCTACCTACCACAATATTCTATATGAATACAGAATTCTGGATTCACAGGTTTTTACTCCCACCTGCTTTAGCACTTTCAACATGCTGTTGCATTTTATTTGGCCTCCAGTGTTTCTGATGTGAAAGCAATGGTCATTTGTATTCTTGTTTCTCTATAATTCTCTATAAAGATATTGGTTTCTTTCTAACTTTGGCTTAGAAATTTGACTATAATATGCCTATGTTTGATCTCTCCACATTTTGAGTTGTGCCCCATCAGCAAATGAAGGTTCCAAAAACTTTACTCCAGTCTCTGTCAACTCTACTTTGAAGTGGCAGCTTTTCCCCAGTAACCTCATATGCATGTGAAATTTGGAAAATGCATAAGGAAGACTTTAGAAAATTGATGTGTTTGAGTTAATGGTGTTGGAGGAGAGTATTAAAAGTACCATGGACCACCAAAAGAACAAACAAATCTGTGTTGGAAGAAGTACAGCCAGAATGCTCCTTAAAAGCCAAGAACTTAGTCTCTCATAATTCAGACACGTTATCAGAAGGAACCAATCCCTGGAGAAGAGAATTATGCTTGGTAAAGTGGAGGGTCAGTGAAAAAGAGGAAGACCCCCAATGAGATAGATTGGCACAGTCTCAGCAGCAATGAGCTGAAGCATAGCAATACTTATGAAGTTGGCTCAGGACTGGCCCGTGTTTTGTTCTGTTGAGCATAGCATCATTGGTATGAGTCAGTACCCATTGGATGGCACCAAACAACAAGTGTGTTTTAATTTATAGATATTCTATTAGAATTTGTTTAGCTTTTTGGATCTGTAAATTATTGTATCTCTTAAAATTTAGATTTTTCCTTTGGCCATTATTCTTCAGATAGGTTTTCTACTCAATTCTTTTCTTGTTCTATGGATTCCAATTCCACTTCTATTAATCAGTTGCCCTCAAGTAGACTCTAACTCATGGTGAACTCATATGTGTCAGAGTAGAACTATGCTCCATCAAGTTTTCAATGGCTGCTTTTCAGGTTTTGTATGTTTTTCTACCTAAAATCCGTTACTGGGCCTTTCTCCTAAGGTATCTCTGTGTAGACTAGAACAGTTTGTTCCTCTCAGGGACTCCCCACCTCAATTACACCAGTCAGTATGGAGAACACCATTTTACTTCACTCCATCTTCTGGCACAGCAGCAAGAAAGAGCTCCCAGGGATGAAAGCTCGGCCAATCATGGAGCTAATCACTTCAGGGTCATAGTGTCTATTGACTATTTTCAATGCCTAGGAAAAGTTGCCTAACATATTTTCTTCTGT
>NW_006408626.1:4283244-4305568 GCF_000296735.1 Chrysochloris asiatica
CATAAATGAAATAGAAGATTAGTTATTAAATGACATTTTACACAATGAGTTCAGGGTCACAATAGGAAACAAACTTTTCTCTTACATTGTTATCATTTGGATTATTTCACCCAAGAAATCTTGGGTGAATGCCAGAAATAAGGGTGAATTGAGTACTGTCATAAATATAGCTATTTCATGGCAATAGTAGAGGAAATGTGTACATCTATCTTACCCAATTTTACCATCATTCTCTTTCATCAAAAATATTGCTCTTTTTATTCCATGACAAGATGGTTTTACTAAAATCTCCCATAAACAAATTGATAGACATGCAAATTGTTGTTTCATCTCATCTATAATTTGCATTTCATGCTGCCAACTTAGTAAAGCAATTTTTATCTTTTACTTTTACAAAAAGGCAAGTAAATAAAATGTATGGTCCATCTTTCAGGTAGCTTGTGAATACAATATGAAGATTTTATGAAAAGAAGTTAACAATGCAAAGTAGATACATCCAACTTACCAAACACTGTGCTGCTGTCCCCAGCTAAATACTGTGATCTTTGATTCACCATGCAATTGTTGAGCAATTGTTTTTCACAAAGCATAATGCTGCAGGCTACAGGGCATGCAAGGCTGTGTTTCTGTTTTAGAAAAAGAACAGGCTTTGAAAACAAATCTTAGAACGGATATTCAGCAATGTAACCTGTTTGAGCTTCCAATTTTCCATCCATAATAAGGGACTAAACACAACTCTCTTGAGGGGTTGCTGTTGTTGTCAAGTGTTATCAAGTCTGTTCTGACTCATAGCAACTCTGAATAGGGTTTCCAAAAAGCAGATGGTGAGTTTAAACTGTTAGATTTTAGATTAGCATTCCAGTGCTTATCCTACAGCACCACAGTAGGGATTGCTGTTGTTAAATGCTGTCGAATCAGTTCTAACTCATAGTGACCCTATATAGTGTTTCTAAGGAAAGTTGGTTGGTTTGAACAGTCTACCTTGTTGTTTACAGTCCAGTGCTAATCCAACAGTTCCACACCAGAAGTTCACCGCCCCACACTATGGTTGTTGTTTGTTGTTGTTAGCTGCCATAGAGTCAGTACCGACTCATAGCAACCCTGTGCACAACAGAATGAAACACTGCCTGACCCTGGGCCAACCTCATTATCGTTGCCACACTTGAACGCATTGATGCTGCTACTTTGCCAATCCTTCTAGCTGGGGGTCTTCCTCTTTGTCTCTGACCCTCCACTCTACCAAACATGATATCCTTCTTCAGCGATTGGTCCCTCCTGACAATATGTCTGAAGAATGAGAGGCGAAGTTTGGCCATCCTGGCCTCCAACGAGCATTCTGGCTGCACTTCTTCCATCACAGATCTATTGGTTCTTTTGCCAGCCCCTGGCACTTTCAGTATTCTCCTCCAACACCATAACTCAAAAGCATCAATTCTTCTATAGTCCTCCTTATTCACTGTCCAGCTTTCACATCCATATAACATTATTGAAAATACCATGGCATGGGTCAGGCACACCTTAGTCTTCAAGTTTACATCTTTGCTCTTCAACACTTTAAGAAGGTCTTGTGCAGCACATTTGCCTAATGCAATACGTTGTTTGACTTCTTGACCACTGCTTCCATGAGTGTTGATAGTTGATCCAAGAAGAATGAAGTTGTTGACAATTTCAGTCTTTTCTCCATTGATAAAAATGTTGTTTATTGGTAAAATGGTGAGGATTTTTGTTTTCTTGACATTGAGATGTAATCCATAACAAAGGCTGTGCTCTTTGATCTTCATCAGTAGATGTTTTAAGTCCTCTTCACTTTCAGCAAGCAAGGTTGTATCAGCTGCATATTGCAGGTTGTTAATGAGTCTTCCTCCAATCCTGATGCCACGGTTTTCTTCATATAACCCAGCTTCTCAGATTATTTGCTTATCTTACAGGTTGAATAAGTATGGTGAAAGAATACAACCCTGTTGCACACCTTTCTTAATTTTAAACTATTCAGTGTTATATAGATATATACATCTATAACAGATGTATAGTTATATAGACACTTTTTAAACCTTTTATTTCTTTGCTATATTATGGGTTTATATAAAATTTTCTTTGAAAAATAGGTTCCAATCTTCTAAATTTTTGAAAGCCAGAAATGAAAAAATAATCAGTTCTACTATCCTTTCCCCCACTATTATCCACTTCTCTCTAGAAGCAAATACCTCCACTTCCTTCATGTAGCGTAGTGGTTACCAGTCAGGGTGCTAACCTTAAGGTCAGCAGTTTGAAATTGCCAGCTGTCCCACGGGAGAAAGAGAAGGCTTTCTGCTCCCGTAAAGATTTATAGCCTCAGAAACCCTATGATGAGTCACTATGAGTCAGAAACACTCCACAGCACACCATTGCCACTTTCCTTGCCCCCACTATTATTCACTTCATGTTTTAGTGAGTTTCTTTTTAATTTCCTTCAGTTAGGTTTAGTGGGTTCTCAAAGTTCTTCTGGCACCACATAGAATGGGGCTTCAAAAAGTTTGTGGAAAGAAATTCATTATATTTTAATTCCATTTTCCCCATGAAATTTTTGGAGTCCACTTTGTATGATATATAAAGGCCCCATTTGGCTCCATTTGACGTAAAAACAGCAAACAAACCAAAAAATCTACTGCCATCAAGTTGATTCCAACTCATAACAACCCTGTGTAGGTGTCTGAGGTTATACATCTTTATAGGAGCAGAAAGCATCGTCTTTCTCCTAAGGAGTGACCACTCACTTCAAACTGCTGACCTTGCTGTCAGCAGCCCATTTCATAACCCTTTATGCCACCATGGCTCCTATGGTAGTAAACATTACTGCAAGAGCAGAAAGATAAAACAGTAGACCATATTACTAGCACTAACAGTTAAATCAATCAATCAAACAATCAATTTCATATTTCTATAGCCTTTCAGGTCTTTAAAAAATGTCCATTGATATTTTTATTTTTGGATAAGCCCTATACCCAATATGATTGTGGAACAAATATAGAGAACGTAATTACTTCAGCTGAATAAATGGGCAAGCTAAAGTTTAGTGGGATCTTTTGACAGTGAAAAGAGAACGTAGAAGGCAGACTTGCTCTCCCACACTGATAATTCTACCTTTAGCAGATACACCAAAACATACACCAAATGAAGCATTATCAATGCCTTAAAACTGCCAAGAAGATGACAGAAATAAGTGTGACTGATGAATATTTACCAGCATATTTTAAGTATTTATCATCAGGCTGCAGTAAGTATACATTCTCCAAAGACCATTCCCTTCAGACTGACGATTATTCGTGAGAAATGTTTCCTCTAAATTCTTACTTAAAATAATCTAGTCACTAGAAACAGTACTTGTTGACAGTTTTTTAGAACTAGATACTTTAATTTATCTGGATTACTCATACTCTATTAAGAAAAACAAATTGGAAGCAAAATTCTTAATTTACCAAAGGAGAAAAAGAATTAAAAGTAAACATTCTATAAACATCAACCTTCATTGATGATCCAATTTAAGATCATTTGAAGTTCAGAACTAATTTCAGTTCAAATTGATATTTGGGTCTAAGTTTATTGTTGTTTAGTATCATTGTTGTTGTTATTATGTGCAATGGACTCGGTTCCGACTCATAGCGACCCTGTAGAGGGTTTCCGAGGCTGTAAATCTTTACGAGAGCAGAAAGCCTCATCTTTCTCCCGCGGAACAGTTGGGAGTTTCGAACTGCTGACCCTGAGGTTAGCAGCCCGATTCGTAACCACTACACTATCAGAGCTCCTTTTGGTATTATTATAACTAGGTAATTTCAAGTTTTTAGTTGTGGATCATCAGGAAAAGAATTGAAGCATAATCTGTTTAGAGCCAAGGCATGCTGCTGACACATCCAAAAAGTCCTAAACCATTATAAATAAACACTGCCAATGTTTATTTCAAAACATCTGAGAACAAGGGAAATATAGTGACTCTGTGAATGTTTCAGTTTGGAACTGTTTGTGCTGATTCATCATTATCTGTGGATTCCTTCTGAGACACAGTGGAGCATGTTCAGTACCTGCCAAACATACAGATATAAATAATTCTGGAAGGAGAATCACATTACAAAACTTTTTTTATTCCTACCTAAAACTGTCCATAATTCTGGGAATTTTTCTTTTTTTCTTTAACTGGATATAATGGCCTTTATTTTCAGGGTTCATATAAATACTTTTTCAAAGAAGAGAATCTTATTTCATTTTTCTTATATTTGGAGACAGAGATTTGTTTCCAATTGACAAGACTTTGTAAATTAGTTTAATAAGAATAACTTCTGAAGCTATTTCTCTCTACCTCATAGAAATTAATTCAACATTTTTACCAAGTAAATTATGTGATGTCTTTGAATTCATGGGTTGAATGACTCAATCTACCTCAGAGCTGAAAAGCAAGAGATAATTCATTTGTTTGTTAATTGGGATTTACTCCATAGGAATAGATTATTACAGTTGCACTGTTAACCTATATTAGCAATTTAAAATATCTGATTTATAAGCATATGCATCTATTTTCCAATGCATTTTCATAGCCCTTATCATAGTCCAATGTGCTGTTGTGAGTCGAGTTGATTTTTGGCTCATAGTGACCCCAAGTGACAAAATAGAAATGTCCCATAAAGTTCCCTAGGCTGTAATCTTTACAGAAGCAAATTGCCGGCTCTCCTTCCTATGGAGCCACTTTGTGGATTCAAACCACCAACCTTTTAATCATCACACCTCCAAGGCTTCCTCCATTGTAAAATACTATAGAATATATTTATTTTGTTTCTTTTCTGTCTCCCTCCAGGACAATATAATCCTATTCTGTTTGGGGTTTAGTTTGTTTTTTTGGAATGTATTCCTAGTCTCTTTAACAGTGTCTGGTGTGGATCATAGCACACAATGTGTAACATTGCAAAGAATGGGTATTTCAGAACACTTAATTGTGCTCATGAGGAACCTGTACATAGACTGAGGCAGTCGTTCAAACAGAACAAGGGGATACTGAATGGTTTAAAATTAGGAAAGTTGTGAGCCAGGGTTCTATTCTTTAACCATACTTATTCATTCTATATGCTGAGCAAATAATTTAAACTGGATTATAGAAAGAATAATGTGGCACCAGGATTGGATAAATAAATAACAGTACCAATAAAAAACATCATGATAAACAAAGAAAAGATTGACGTTTTCAAAGACTTTATTTTGCTTGGATCCACAATCAACATTCATAGAAGCAGGAGTCATGAAATCAAGGGACACATATAGTAAGCAAATATGCTTCAGGAGACCTCTTTAAAGTTCAGGAGCAAAGATGTCAGTTTGAGGACTAAAGTGTGCTTGACCTAAACCATGTTATTTTCAGTCACCTCATAGCCATAGGAAAGTTGGATAATGAACAAAGAAGACCAGAGAAGATTCAGTGCATTTGAATTATGGTGTCAGTGATGAATATTTAAAGCACCATGTACTGCCAGAAGAACAAACAAATTTGTCTTGGAATAAGTACAGCCTAAATGCTCCTTGGAAACCAGTATAGCAAGATTTAGTCTCTCATACTTTGGACATGTTACTTTGGACATGTTGTCAGGACAAATGAATCTCTGGATGAGGATATCATGTTGGTAAAGTGGAGGGTTAAGGGAAAAGTAGCAGCAACGAAGGCTCAAGCATAACAGTTGTGAGGATGGTGCAGAACCAGGCAGTGTTTCATTCTGTTGTGCATTATGTCGCTATGAGTCAGAACCAACTAAAAGACACCTAACAACAAATATCACAATGCCTGAGATGCAGTAGATTGTCGTTAGATACTTGTTGAACTATATCTGTATAATGAATGAATACATGCCATGGACTGCCAGCACAGATTTTGGCACATGTTAGACATTCAGTAAATACATGTTGAATACGTGAGTGTACGTGCAGAGCATCTAATTATTGATTATGTCCCTTCTAGCAGAATTTCTCCATTTTGTAATATGTTATGAATTCTAGCCTCTATGCTTGTGATTGAAGTCCTAGTATGGTGCTTTAGCATAAACACTGAATGCTAATCATAAGATCAACCATGCAAACCCAACAGCCCCTCCTCCTCATACAGGGTCTCTATGAGTCAGAGCTCTGGTAGCATAGTGGTTACAAATCGGGCTGTGAACCTTAAAGACAGCAGTTCGAAACTACCAGCTGTTCATGGGAGAAAGATGAGTCTTTCTGCTCCCATAAAGATTTATAGCTTTGGAAACCCTGTATAGGGTCGCTATGAGTCAGAACCCACCCCATGGCACATCACCACCACCACCATGAGTCAGAAAAATCATGAAGGCACTTAATAACAACAACAATGCTTGTAAATTATGGACCTATTTTGAAGTGATATACTAAGGAGTAAGGAGCTCTGGTAGCGTAGTGGTTATGAATCGGGCTGCAAGCCACAAGGTCAGCAGTTCAAAACTACCAGCTGTTCTTCAGGAGAAAGATGAGGCTTTCTGCTCCCGTAAAGATTTACAGCCTGAGAAACCCTGTACAGGGTCTCTATGAGTCAGAACTGACTCCACAGCACATAACAATAATACTAACGAGTAAAGATTAAGGTGGTGCTAAGAAGAAAGGTGGAGTCCTGCTGTGGCACTGTGGGCTAATGGGTCAGACAGCAAAGTCATTTGAACTACAAGCCCTCCGGTTCAAGCTCACCAGCTGCTCCTTGGAAGCCCTATAAAGAGTTGCTATGGGCCAGAACCGACTCAAAAGCACTTAACAACAACAACAAGAAAGGATCTCTGTGGAACTAAGGATTAAAGCTACCCCCACCTTACTATGGAGTCCTTGCATGGTGCTTCTGGATAATGTATTGAGCTGCAAGGATGGCTTGAGCTATAAGGTTGGCTGTTCAAACCCACAAGCTGGTCCTCAGATACCCTATACAGGGTGGCTATGAGTTAGTAACCAACTCGACAGCACTTAGCAACAACAATAATAATATCTTACTAGAGGGTGTGACTCAAGTTATGACTCTTGGGGGCATGGTCTGACTTCAATTTATAGATTGCTTTGGAAAAGTTCTCTCTCTCTTGACCTGGATCTTGCATCTGGATCACACATCTGACTTCCAGTTTGTGGAATGTCCAGCTCATCATCTGACCTGATTCACTTGCTCTGCAGCCTTGTGAATCAACAGCCTGCCATCTAACCTGCTGATTTGGGTTCCTTAGCTCCTGAGACTACCTGGGTGAGATTTCTACAGACTGATCTCTGAACTATGGACAGAGGTGTGACGCTGTAGGATCGTCAGTGAACTGCAAACCACACGGTCATCAGTTCAAATCCACCAACTGCTCCTTGTAAATCCTATACAGAATTATGAGTCAGAACTGATTCGATGACATATAACAACCACAACAATTTTGTGAGCCTATTTCCCTTGACAGTTGTGAATTTTGTGAGATGTTGCAGTGTGTTGCAGAACCCTAGACTATGAGGGATGGGAGATTTGGTGATTTAAATAGAGTACTATGGAGTGGTATAATGTGTTGGAAAAATCACACAGTTGGTATATCTTTAACTTTAAATTCATAAGGACAGACTCATGCTGACCTTTCTAAAATAAATTATTCATGAAGTATTAAAAATTTAATCTCAATAAAAGCAGAATTTGTATCCTAGATTTGAGAGAAAATTCCTTCACAGGACTTGGATAAATAAAGAGGACCTAACCAAACCAGACTCACTGATTCCTACTCATAGTGAACCTATAGGCAAATTAGAACCCTGTCTCAGGGTTTCTGAGACTGTAAATATTTACATGAGTAGACAGCTTAATCTTTCTTCTACAGAGCAGCTGGTAGGTTTGAACCACTAACTTTGCAGTTATCAACCCAGCAAAGAAATTTATAATATAGTAATAATGTTGTTGTTGTTATTAGGTCATTCCATTGATCGTTGATCCAAGCAAAATGAAATCTTTAACAACTTCAATCTTTTCTCTATTTATTAAGAATGTTGCTTATTGGTCCAGAGTAAGGATTTTTGTTTTCTTTACATTGAGGTACAACCCATACCAAAGACTGTGGTCTTTGATCTTCAACAATAAATATTTTAAGTTCTCTTGGCTAACAGCAAGCAAGGTTGTAAATCATCTGCATATCACAAGTTGTTAAAGACCCTTTCTCCAATCCTGAGGCCACATTTTTCTTCACATAATCCAGCATCACTGATTATTTGTTCAGCATACAGATAGAAAGAGTATAGTGAAAGAATACAACCCTGGTGCATACCTTTCCTAATTTTAAGCCATTTGTTGTTCCTTTGTTCTATTTGAACAACTGCTTGATGGTCCATGTACAGGTTCCTCATGAACACAATTAAGTGTTCCAGAATACTCATACTTTGCAATGTTGTTAATAACTTGTCATGATCTATACAATTGAAAGCCTTTGTGTTATCAATACAGCACAAATAAATATCTTTCTGGTATTCTCCACTTTCAGTCAAGATCCATCAGACATTAGTAATGATATCCCTTGTTCCACATCCTCTTCTGAGAGTGGCTTGAACCTGTTGAAGTATTCTGTCAATGTACGGTTGCAGCTGTTTCTGTATTACGTTTACTAAAACTTTACTCGGATGGGATATCAATGATATTATCCAATGATTCCTATATTCTGTTGGGTCACTTCTTTTTGGAATGGGTACAAATACAGATCTCTTCTAGTCAGTTGGTCTACTAGTTTTATTCCAAATTTCTTGGCAAAGATGAGTGAGTGCCTTGAGTGCCACTTCATTTTGTTTTAAAAATTTCAATTAGTATTCCATCTATTCCCTGTGCCTTGTTCTTTTGCCAATGATTTCAATGCACCTTGGACTTCTTCCTTCAAGATCCTTGGCTCTTGATCCTATGCTACCTCTTGAAATGGTTGAACATCAATTTATATTCTTTTGATGTTTTCTTCATCATTCAGTACTTTGCCCATAGAATCCTTCAGTACTGCAACTCAAGGTTTGAATTTTTTCTTCCATTCTTTCAGCTTGAGAAATGCTGAATATGTTCTTCCCATTTGGTTTTCTAACTCCAGGTCTTTGCATATTTCATTATAATATTTGACTTTGTCTTCTCAAGTTGCCCTTTGTAATTTTCTATTCAGCTCTTGTACCCACTTACTTCTTCCATTTGCTTTAGCATCTCTATATTGGAGAGAAAGTTTCAGAGTCTCTTCTGACATCCATTTTGGTGTTTTCTTTCCCTCTTGTCTTCTCAATGACCTTTTGATTTCTTCCTATATGATGTTCTTGATGTCATCCCACAACTCTTTTGGTCTTCTGTCTTTAGTGTCTAATGCATCTAATCTATTCTTGAGATGATCTCTAAATTCAAGTGGTAGATATGCAAGGTCATATTTTGACTCTCATGTACTTGTTTTCATTTTCTTCAGCTTCAACCTTAATTCACATATGAGCAATTGATGATCTGTTCCACAATGTGTCCTTGGCCTGGTTTTTGTTGATAATATGGAGCTTTTTCCACCTCCTCTATCCACAGATGTACTCAGTTTGATTTCTGTGTACTCCATCTGGTGAAGTCCATGAGTATAGTCATCTTTTATGCTATTTAAAAAATGCATTTACAATGAAGAATTCAGTGTTATTGCAAAATTCTATCATGATATCTCCAACATCATTTGTCTCACCAAGGCCATATTTTCTAACCACTGATCCTTCCTCTTTGATTCCAACCTTTGCATTCCAATCAAAAGTGCTGATCAATACATCTTGATTGCATGTTTGATCAATTTCAGATTCATGAAATTAGTAGAATTCTTCAGTTTCATCATCACTGACTTTGGTGGTTTGTGCATAAATTATTCCTTGTAGGCACATGGATATCATCCTATCACAGACAGCTTTGTACCTCATAAATGCTCTTGAAATGTTGTTTTTGATGATAAGTGCAATGCCATTGCTTTTCAGTGTGTCATTCCCAGCATAGTAAACCATGTGATTTCAGCTCACTAATGCCTAGGATATTGATGTTTATACATTCCATTTCATTTTTTTTTAAATGTCCAGTTTTCCTAGGTTCATGCTTCATACATTCCATGTTCCTATTATTAATGGATTTTTACAGTTGTTTTTCTTCTTTTTGATTTGTGCCCCATAAGTAAGTGAAGGTCCTGAGTGCTTTACTCCATTCATGTCAAGTCATTGTGGTCAACTCTTCTTTGAGGAGGCAGCTTTTCACCTGTTGCATTTTGAATGCCCTTCAATCTGAGGGGCTCATCTTCTGGCACTACATCTGACAATATTCTGGAACTATTCATTATGTTTCAATATTCAATAATCTGGTGCTGACAGTGTTCCACTGTTATTCATAAAGTTTTCAGTGACTAAATATTCAGAAGTAGTTCATCTTTCCTTCTTTGGAATTTGTCTTCATCTGGAAGGTCATCTGAAACCTGTCCACCATGTTTGACCTGCTAGTATTTAAAATACTAGTGGCATAGCTTCCAGAACCACAGCAACACACAAGCTACCACAATATAACAAACTGACAGACAAGTTGAGGATAGTAATAATAATAGACAGTTAATGATAATGTCTATGTGTCAACTGTGGTGTTGTTATATACTAGTTGTTACAGTGAAGTAGGAAAAAGTGCATAACCAGAGACAGGGAAAATATAATAAAGCTGAAATGCAATGTTTGCACTATATAATCTTTCATTTCATACATTCTTTCATTCACCCAGCTCATAGTGTTTACAAATTGTGCATGTAGGACAGTTTCTGGACATTGAACATACAGTAAAACAGTTATAATACTTCCTCGCATCGAGTTTGTATTCAAGACAGGGGAGACAGGAAATAAAATTTAGGTAATTTATTGTATGTTAAATGGGGTTGCTTTAAATCCCATCAAGTGGGTTCTAACTCATAGTACCTTTTATAGGGTTTCTAAGGAGTAGCTGGTGGGTTTGAACTGCTGGTTAGTTGTCCAGTGATGATCCTGCAGCACCACAGCAGAACCTGATTCATCAGTTCTGCAGCCTCATGCTACATATAAAATAAAATAAAATAAAGCTGAGAAAGGAGGTTTGGGAGAACTGGGGGTTGCAATTTACACAGTGTGCCATTTTCATACTATTTGAAGCTATCAAAGAAATTGATACATTTCAGGCAAAATTGCCAAATTTTTGTAAAATAATTCAACCTTGAGTTCTATTTGACTGTATCAGATTTTCTATGTCTTAAAATCAAAGCTGGCAGTTCAAGGGGGCAATGCTCTGTGTCTCTGTACTTGAAGCTCTTCACTGATTGCTTTGAGCTGAGAATAATAACAGAACTGCAGCCAATTTTTAGAAGAGAGTTTAAAAAATATTATGCCCCACAGAGTCACCACAGTCACTGAAGGACAACAGTGCCTTGTTGTTGTTAAGTGCCTTAGAGTAATTCCAACTCACAGAGATCCTGTGTGGTGTTTCCAAGGAGTGACTGGTGGGTTTGAACTGTCACCCTATGGTTAGCAGTCCAGTACCTATCCTATAGAACCACACCAGTGCCTCATTGTTGTTGCTGTTAAGTGCCATAAAGTCGGTTCCCACTCCTAGCAACCTCTATAGGGTTTCCGAGGAGCAGCTGGTGAGTTTGAATGGCAGACCTAGCAGCTCAAACTGACTTTGACGTCCAGCACATTCTCCTACAGTGCTACACCAGGACTTCATTGTTGTTGTTGTTGTTGTTAAGTGCCATCCAGTTGATTGTGACCCATAGAGGCCCTTTATAAGGTTTCCGAGGAGTGATTGGTGAGCTTGAACCACCAACATTACAGTCCAGCGCATTAACCCACAGCGCCACACTAGAACTCCTAAGACTCCATTATGCCATTCAAAACTCTAGCTTGACTACTAAGTGTCAGTGTGGTCTCAGCACACAGACCTGCGTCAGAAAGGAAGTGGAATAAAATGCAGATCATGAGCAATGAGCTTCATCATACCTGATAAGTCATTTCTAGAAAATTAGGCAATTAGAGAAGGTGGCAGAGCAGTCACAAATATATAAGGACTTCAGAAAAACATCATGTGCAAGCCTTTAAAATTACTTTGAAACCTAATAAAAATTGGCATCTATATGGACACTATCTCATGGTTGAAAAAGCAGCTGAAAGGTTGAAAAGCCAGTAAACAAATGAAAATAAATGGATTGTAAGTCAGAGTGGGAAGAATTCTCAGAGTTGGCATTTGAAGAGCTCTTATTTAGCATGAGAGCTCTATGACTAAACTATTACATTGAGATAAATAGATTAGAAATGAAATGTGCAAATGAACTCAACTGGCAGGAGTCACTGGAAAGGTACGAAACCTTATACCGAGAGGTTTTTTGTTTGTTTGTTTTCCTTTCATTTAGATTTAGAAAAGAACTGCATCTGAACAACTGTTTTCAGAATACAAAAAGGGGTCAGAATACAATTGTTTTCAGAATACAAATTAGCTGGAATGGCTGGAAGAGCTGACAATAATGACAGTAAGAAGGATAACTGAAGCAAGTGGTGGTGAAGGCATTCTGTGCCTCGAGTCAGTTCCAATTCATATGACACTAAGGCTGTCAATCTTTATGGGAGTGGAAAGCCTCATATTTCTCCCAACGAGAAACTGGTAGATTGGAACTTCTGACCTTGTGATTAGCAACCCAGCACATAAGTTATTATGCTAGCTGAGCTTCAGCTAATTCAGGAGGGGAGGCGAAAGGCGCTAAATTAGAGATCAACTTGGTGAATTTATAAGTAGAAATGCAACCATCTACAAGCACTTAAAAGATGTAAACATTGAATAATGTGTAAAATTACTTAGCCTGATACCTGAGGGCAAAGAATAAGAGGATAAAATTAAAGAAAGGAAAATCACAGCCAAATACTTTCTTTCAAAAATCATGAATTCTGTCAATCATCTTGACTAAGAAGATGACTCTTTTATACTCCACACTCCTATTTCAGGATCCTATTCAAGTGTCATCATGCCTTTGTGGTTTCTTTGACTCTCTCTCTCCCACACTCCCAAGGAAGAATTAATCACTCCAGGAACCACCATCCCATGGCATTTAAGAAATGCTTCTATTATAGCACAAATCACACTGCATTTTAGGTGTGTTTTGATCTCTGTTAGTAGGGTTTGAGTTTCTTCAGAGCAGGGTTTATGTTTTATTTAATGTTATGGTTCTAAAACTAAACCTGTTGCTTTTGAGTAGATTCTGATTCATGGAGACTCCATGTGTTAGAGTAGAATGCTCCAACACTTAGAATATTGACTGGTATATTTGGTGTGTTTAATGGCACCATTACACTTTTACTTGGAATCTAAGTACTAAACTTAGCATTTATTACCTTTGATAAGTCTTCACAATGATAAAAAAGAAATATAAAGAAACCATTGTATGTGGTGATGTAAAAAGATTACCAACATATGCATTTTAAGTAAAAAATGCAGATGTCAAGAAATGCATATACTTTTGTGTAGAAAATAGAAAAATGTAAGCATCTATATATAGTTTCCATGTTTTCACAAGCAAAATCTGGATGGTACTTGAACTAATTACTGGTTCTGTTTGTGGAGGAAAGAGAAAATAGAGTGATAGGACAATTATTGAATGCTGTTGAATTGATTCCAACTCATAGTGACTCTGTATAGTGTTTCCAAGGAGAGGAGGAGGGTTTTGAACTGTAGACCTTGCAATTTGCAATCCAGTGCTCATGGGGAAATAGCAAAAGCATTAATTTTCACTGGATACATTTTTATGTTGATTTCATATTTTTAATCAAATGAAAATGTATTTAAAACATTAAAACAGAAAAAAACTGATCATACAGGGAAGTAAAACAGTCAAAATAATAATGATAAAAAATTTGCATAGGATTCTATACATATACACAGAGACTCCCTGTGTAGCACTGTAGAATCAGCACTGGTCTACGAACCACAAAGTCAGCAGTTCAAACCCACCAGATACTCCTTCTTGTCACTATGAGATGGAACCAACTCAAAAGCATTTAACAACAATATATATATATATGTTGTTGTTATGTGCCGTGGAGTCGGTTCCGACTGATAGCGACCCTACACAAGATTTCCGAGGCTGTAAATCTTTATGGGAGCAGATCACCTCATCTTTCTCCCAAGGAACCACTGGTAGTTTCAAACTGCTGACCTTGCAGCTCGCAGCCCGATTCATAACCACTACGGAACCAGAGCTCGATATATATATATGTATACACACACACACACACACACACACAGTCTATATAAAACAATGATTTATTTTTCTAAATAGATTCCACTTATGGACCAAGTTGTTGTTGAAGAATTAGAAGGCAATTTTTATTTTCTTGTGCAAGTCATGGTCATCAAAATTCTTTTGACAGCTTCACTGCATAAGGTGACTACTTTACTGTGTTTTTGTTAATTGCACTACTAAGAGTAGCATGCCTTAAGGATCTTCCATCTGTTGCTTTGAACCCAAGATAATTCTTTAACATATTGTTAGAAAATTAATACTTTAAATAATGAAATTCAGTCTGTCCTTGAATTAGTGTTAGATACTAGAGTAGATTTACATGAAGTGTTCTTTTGTCTAAACTATTGATTGCTTCCCAACTGATTACTTTCAAGCAAAAATTCTCACATCCAAAAAAAAAAAAAACTATATATATATATATATACCCACTGCCTTTAAATTGATTTTGACTCGTTGCTATCCCATATAGGATTTTCAAGACTACAAATATTTATAGGAGCAGACAGCTTCATCTTTTTCCATGGTAAATGCTGGTAGGTTTGAACCACCGATACCTAACCCATAGTGCCACCAGGAGTGTGTGGTGCTGTAATATAAGCATTAGACTGCTCACTGCAAGATCAGCAGTTCAAAACCACTTTATATAGGGTTGCTATGAGCCAGAAACAAATTGACAGTACACAACAGCATTTTTATATATGCTGTGAAATGCCATCAAGTCAGCTCCAACCACAGACCTGTAGGTAATCAGTCCAGTGATTTTCCATAGGAAAGCCCAACAACTACTCTACAGAAGAAAGCTAAGAAACCCTTTAAAGGGTCTCTATGAGTCAGAACTAACTTGATGATACTTAACAACAAAAACAACATATACCAGAACTCATATATATATATATATGGTATATATATACCATATACTATTCAGAATCCTGTGGTACTCTTACATAACCACTGGATTGCTAACTACAAGGTTAGAGGGTCAAAGCCACCTGCTACTCCTTGGAAACTCTATACAAGGTTGCCATGAGTTGGAAATGACTTGATGGCACACAACAGACAACATATATATATTTATATATACTAAAGCTACAGTTTTGATACATCAAAATATCCCAACAAACCAAACTTTGCTTTTACTTGGGAAGTCGAACAGCAAGGCTTTTATTGCCAGTTCAGAGTCAATAAAAGGATGGATCAACCAATAGCATATCTGTTGATGCAGACAATCCAACCAATGTTAGTGCTGTAATCTGGAATTTATGCAGACATGAAGTTAATGACAGAGGCTCAGTCAGAATTCTTCAGGAAAAATAAATGGTCATATAGAAATAAGGAATACAGAGTTCATACTGACAAAAAAATGAAGAATACCACAGTCAGTATTTTTCCAAAAATGAATATAAAATATAATACTAGGATCATTATGTAAAAGTGCCTGGCAATTTTTTTAAGGAATTAGTCTAAGAAAATTCTTAGAAATGTAATAAAGAGGCAACGTACAAACAATTTGCTAACTTTCTTACCCTTCAAATCCATCAGCTGAGTTCAGAATAAGAGCCATAGTATTCATCATTTTCTAAAACACTACTGGTTTTTCTACATCCGTTTCTTTTCACTTTGTCTAGCATTCCAAGGAATTTCAAGTTGGAAAGTGTACAGATGGCATGAACATTCCCTTTTTACTTCCCCCCAGACACATCAGAGACTCTCTTGCCTTCAAAAAAAGAAGAAAAGAAGAGAAACTGGTTATCAAAATATTTTTCTCATAATGGCAAGATGATTTGGGAAGGGGAAAATCCTATGAAAAGCAGTACATGCAATTTGAATTATTTCAAAGCCCTACAGCTACTATAGAAAAGAAATCTGGCCCAAAGATAAGTGTCTCCAATTCAACTTATTAGTTTCTTATTTATCCACTAAAAGCTGATGCGCTATTTGGGAAAAACTGGAACTAGAAAAAAGGTCTCTTAGCATCTTCAAAGTAATGTCATCACCCTTTATATTTTTCTGTGCCTGAGGCAGACTTTTTCTTTGTTCTTTTTTCAATTGGTCTCTTAATAAGGCCTTAGGAGGAGAGATTTTACTTCCCCATTGAGATAAGGCTATTAATTAACTAGTTTTGCCAAATAAGACTGGGAAGGAATTAGTAGGGGTCAAGCTCAAATGCTGCAAAGTAATAAGAGTGCAATGTGGGAAACTTTCAATATTAGAACCATTAGTAGTGATTTGACTTGAATTTTGGTAAAGTTTGAAGAGTATTTTAAGATCCACTTACTGGAAATCAAAATTAGGGTTATAAATCACCTTTTGGTATATTGTAAGTAGCCCTAATAGCATGGTTGTCTAGTGCTTGGGTGGTAAGTGAAAGGTCAGAGGTTCGAATCACCCAGCCACTCCTTGGGGGAAAGATGTAGCAGACTGTGTCCATAAAGCGTACATCCTTGGCAACCTTCTGGGCAATTCTACTCTTTGCTATGGTGTGGTGCCATTATGGTGATGGTGATATACAGTGGAGTCAGTTCTGACTCATAGTTGACCCTGTACAGGCTTTCTGAGGCTGTAACTCTTTACAGAAGCAGAAAGCCTCATCTTTCTCCCACAAAACAGCTGGTAGTTTTGAACTACTGACCTTAAGGTTCATAGCCCGATTTGTAACCACTACGCTACCAGAGCTCCTTATGGTGCCATTATGAGTTGGGATCAATTTGACAACTATGTGTTTAGATTTTTTTTTCCAGTTTATGTATAATTTAACTAACTTCTTTTTTTTAATTCTCAAAAAAAAAAAAAAAATCACTGTATCTGTCTTTTACTTAAAAACAAACATAAATCTGTCTGTATAGATTCCTCCTGTATTTATCTGGCTCAAAGAAGGCTTGGAGAAGTTAAGCATTGGCTTGAATATACAGAAAAACTAAAGGAAAAGTCTTGAAGTGAACTATTCCCAGAAGCAGATGGGACTGAAAGCTGCCTCTGACAGTCCCCTTTCTCAAAGAGGCAGCCAGGATCTCAAAGGCTAGCAAAGAAACTCTTACAAAGGATGGACAAAAATATATCACTTTAAGGACTAAGATGTGTCTGACCCAAGCAGTGGTGTTTTCAATGGTCTCATATGCATGTGAAAGTTGGAAATAGAAGAGTCAATGTATTTAAACTGTGATGTTAGGGACCAATATTTAAAGTACTTTGGACTACCAGAGCAAAGAAATCTGTCTTGGAAGAAGTATAGCCAGAAAGCTCCTTAGAAGTGAGGATGGGGAGACTTTGTCTCTCGTACTTTGGATAAGTTGTCAGGAGGGACCAGTTCCTGAAGAAGGACATCATGCTTGAAAAAGTGCAAATGAGAGGAAGCCCTCCAACTATGTGGATTAACACAGTGGCATCTGTAGCAACAATGGGCTGAAACAGAACTATTGTAAGGATGGCGCAGGACCTGGCAGTGCTTCGTTCTGTTGTGCACTCAGTGGCACCTAGACCTGGGGTGAAGAAAGTGTAGAAATTCTTCAGAAAGGAAAATGTGAAAGTGTTAACAAAGTTTTAACCTATGAGAGGGGATTGTTAAGGTGCAAGTCAGTGTATCCAAACCAAGAGGTTGTGCTCAAAGGGCAAGCCTCATGTGAAGGAAAGTGATCTTCCTGGTCACACAGATGAAGGTCTCAAAGTTGGGTCACAAACATGAAGATGAGAAGCTAAATATGTCCTAAAGAACTGAGTGTTTAAGATAATGCTATATGTCATAGGAGAGAATTTGTTTTTGTCATGTGCTGTTGAGTCAGTTCTAACTCATAGTGATCCTGTATAGGGTTTCTGAGGAGTAACTGGTGGGATTGAACCATGGACCTTGTGGTTAAGGGTCCAGTGCCACACCAGAAGTCCCTAGGTTCTGAAATATGTAAGGTAGTTGATGTAGTCCTTGAACTTCTGGACATAGTAATTGTATCCTCTTATCTTGGTCTTCACCTATAAAATTCCACATCTTTATTCTGTTTAATGGAGTCCTGGTGTGGTGCTGTGGGTTAATGTGCCAGACTGCAAAGCCATTTGAACTGCAAGGTCGGTGGTTCAAGCTCACCAGTAGCTCCTTGGAAACCCTATACAGGGTCGCTATGGGTTGGAACCAATTCAATGGCACTTCCAACAACAACAATAACAATCTATTTAATGGCACTGCACACTATAGTGTTAAGTGAAAAGCAATATGGTATGGTGGTCACATCAAAGAAATAAAGACTCAGAAGTATAATTCTTGCTCTGACCTTTTCAAACTACCTCTAGAAACCAAACTTTAAGCATTTAACCTTTTATTCCAAAGAAAGGGTCCACTTTTAACAAGTATTTTGAATCTTTAAATGGTAATATTTTAAACAAAGAGTAAAGGAAATTTTAAAAACTGCTTTCAGAAGCACTAAGGCTTAATAAAGGAGAAAATATGACAAATGCATGGGGAAAATTCTAAAGCAAAATCAGATGCAGAAAACTTAAGTTCCATAGTTCTTTTTTTAAAAAAAAAAAATGATCTTGGATTTTTCAGTACAATTTCTACTCACACTTTTGTAAGAGAGAGCAAAAAGAAAATTATCTAGAATATTGACTTTTAATGTTTAAGGATTCTTAAGACAACTTATTTAATATGCAATTATGTAAATTACAACATTTCTGACAAGAGTCAAACTTTTCCAACGATGCTTATGTCCATCTTGTTGACATTGTCATGCAAGAGTCGGTAAACAATGTTTATATAATAACAATTTATCCTGAAATATAATTTCTATTCTGACTCCCCAAATCTTCTGTTTTCTGAAACTGTGCATAGATAATTCTTTAAAAGAGCCCAATGTTCAAGGCAAAGCATTCCTTACTAATTAACAAGACTAGTGTTCGAGGAGTCATGGTGTAGACCTGTGGATTAATGAGCTGGACTGCAAAGTCGATTTGAACCACAAGGTCAGCAGTTCAAGCTCACCAGATGCTCCTTGGAAACGCTATACATGGAACCGATTCTATGGCACTTAACAACAACATTGTTTGAGTTAGGTGCCCTGGTAGCCAAAGTTTAAGCACACTGCTACTCATGAATGGAAAGAGCAGTGTTTTGAACCCATCAGATGAGGGAAGAAAGATCTAGTGATCTGTTCTTCTATTTCTCCCTAGGAAACCTTATGCAGCACGTTTACTATTTCCTATAGGGTTTCTGTGAGTCAGAATCAACTCACTGCCACACAACAAAAACATTGTTTAACTTAAAGGTGACTCTGAATAGACCTGGAGTCCTGGTGTGGCACTGTGGGTTAATATTGCTGGACAGCAAAGGCAGTTTGAACTGCATGGTTGGTGGTTCAAACTCACCAGCCACTCCTCAGAAACCCTACACAGGGTCACTATGAGTTGGAACTGATTCAATGGCACCTAATGGCAACAACAAAATTAGTAGATCAGCCAGCTCAAGGTACAAGATTTAAAAGAAGTTCTCAGGGCAATGACTGGAAAGGATCATGCCAACTCTATGGACCCCAAAAATCTGTTTTCCAGGAGAATGAAACATTATTTCTCAAAATGGGCATAATTTGTGAAGATATATATATATGCTGTTGCTAAGAGATACTGAGTCAGTTCCCACCCCTAGTGACCCAGTATAGAGTTCCCGAGAGTGACTGGTGAACTTGAATCACCAATCTTGTGGTTCAAAACGACCTTACAGTCCAGCGTATTAACCCACAATGCCATACATGTCAATAACATGGATAGGAGAAGATAATTCTGAGTGGTTTTCCCCAAGAGACTTAATTGGCATATTGGCAGCTTCTTCCAATTTCTGGACAGGATAGAAATAGTTTTGTTTGTTGTTGTTTTTTCTTATAAATTATAGGTACAAATTGCATAATTTCACCAAAGTTTTATCTAACTATAAAGGTTGACTTTGTAGAAAAAACAAGAGGAAAGGAATAGAGAGAGATGAACAGGAGAAAAAGGAAAAAAAAAAAAAAAGGAGGGATCTGAAGTTTTATTATATATTCAAACAAACTGTGGGATTTGAATTCAAATTTTTCTCTCCTAAAGTGGTTTTTGTTGACATTGTTATAACCAGAGAGTGAGAGCTTGTAGCTTAAACATTGTTAATGAAGTGAATCAACACTTTTTTTTTTTAAATAAATCTGGTGTGGATGATGGGGGAGAGAGTGAAACTTGTAGTTATATCTGAAATGCCCAAATATTTCAAGTGTGCAAAGGGAGAAGTCCAAATTTCCAACTACTGGTCCCTCCTCTTTGCTCCCTACTTTTGCATTCCAATCACCAGTAATGAGAAATACATTTTGATTGCATGTTTGATCGATTTCAGACTGAAGAAGTTGGTAGAATTCTTCTATTTCATCTTCACTGGCTTTAGTGGTTGGTGCATAAATTTGAATAATAGAGGTATTAACTGGGCTTCCTTGTAGGTGCATGGATATTTTCCTATCACTTACAGCATTGTACCTCATGACTGATCTGGATATGTTCTTTTTGACGATGAATGCAACACCATTCCTTTCAACACTCCTATCAACACTCGCGGAAGCAGCAGTCAAGAGATCAGACAATGTATTGCATTGGGCAAATCTGCTGCACAAGAACTTTTAAAAGTATTGAAGAGCAAAGATGTCAGCTTGAGGACTAAGGTGCGCCTGACCCAGGCCATGGTGTTTTCAATAGCCTCATATAGATGCGAAAGCTGGACAGTGAATAAGGAAGATCGTAGAAGAATTGATGCTTTTGAGCTGTGGTGTTGGAGGAGAATACTGAAAGTGCCATGGACTGCCAAAAGAACCAATAGATCTGTTTTGGAAGAAGTGCAGGCAGAGTGCTCCTTGGAGGCCAGGATGGCTAAGCTTCGTCTCTCATACTTTGGACATACTGCCCAGAAGAAACAGTTGCTGGAGAAGGATGTCATGCTGGGTAAGGTGGAGGGTCAGAGAAAAAGAGGAAGACCCCTAACAAGATGGATTGGCCAGGTGGCATCATTGATGGAATCAAGTGTGGCAGCGGTAGTGAGGTTGGCCCAGGATCGGACATTATTTCGTTCTGCTGTGCATGGGGTCGCTATGAGTCGGTTCCGACTCGATGGCACCTGACAACAACAACAAAGGGAGAAAGGAAGCTCTAATTTATAGAATACTTACTCAGGGCCAGTAAGTAAGTGTTCTTTTACACCTGTGTACCTTTACAATAGTGACAGTCTTTGCCCTCACATTAACCTAATAGACAGTGATCTTTGTCCCTGCTTAGAAGAGGAACATAGAGATGCAGAGGTGGTCTCATGGAGCACAACCACGATTCAAACCCAGTTCAAATGTACTTCAGAGCTTCCTCTCTCTTGCTAACTGGTTGCTACCTTCATGAGCTGGGATAGCTTCCAAAAAGCATTTGACTTCATCCAAGGTTTGGTGATCACTATTCGCCTGTCAGTTGGTCACACTGCGGGGCTTGTGTGTTGTTGTGATGCTGGACGTTATACCACCAGTGTTTTAAATACCAGCAGGATCACTCATGGTGAGGAGGTTTCAGTAGAGCTCCCAGACTAAAGACACATTAGGAAAAGGAGAGGCTGACTACTTCTGAAGATAAGTATGAAGGTAGCTACTGAAAATATTATGAATAGCAGCAAAACATTGTCTGATATTTGCTAGAAGATGAATCCCTTATGTTGGAAGGTACTCAAAATATGACTGAGGATGAAATGCCTCCTCAAAATAGAGTTGACCTTAATGATGTGAATGCCACAAAGCTTTCAGGACTTACATTTGCTGATGTGACACAACTCAAAGTGAAAACAAAAATTTTAAAACAGCTGCAAACATCCATTAGTAATCAGAATGTGAAATATACAAAGGAAAAAAACTAAGAAAATTGGAAGTCATCAAAAATGAAATGGAATGCATAAAGATAAATCTCCTAGTCATTAGTGAGATGAAATGGACTGGTATTGGCCATGATGAATCCGAAAACCACATGGTTTATATTGCCAAGAATGGCAAATTGAAGAGTAATGGCATCACACT
>NW_006408626.1:4305778-4314732 GCF_000296735.1 Chrysochloris asiatica
TCTATTAAGAATGGCAAATTGAAGAGTAATGGCATCACACTGATAAACAAAAAAGAGCATTTAAAGTTTGATTTTGAATTACAATTCTGTCTGTAATAGGATAATATCCATACACCTACAAGGAAGACCAAGTAATCGTACTATTATTAAAATTTATTCACCAACCACCAAACCCAGTGGTGATGAAATTGAAGAATTTTATCAACTTCTTAAGTATGAAATTGATGAGCTATGCAATCAAGATTCATTGATAATTACTGGTGACTGGAATGTGAAAGTTGGAAACAAAGAGGGAGGATTTGTATTTGGGCAATATGAACTTGGTGATAGAAATGATGCTAGAGATCACATGACACAATTTTGCAATACCAATGACTTATTCATTGCAAAGACCTTTTTTCAACAACATAAAAAGTGATGCCATATACATTTGGACCTCACCAGATGAAATGCACAGGAATCAATTAGATAACATCTGTGGGGAGAGATGATGGAGAAGCTCAATATCATTAGCCAAAACAAGATCAGGGGCAGACTATGAAAGAGACTATCAATTGCTCATATGCAAGCTCTGTCTGAAGCTCTCAGACTGAAGCTAAAGAAAATTAAAACAGAATATCAGAAAGATGTTTACCTGTGCTTTATTGTCTACACAAAGGCTTTTGATTGTGTGGATCATGACAAGCTATGGACAATATTGCGAAGTATGAGTATTCTTGAAAACTTAATTCTGTTCATGAGGAATCTGTACATGGACCAAGAGTCAGTTGTTCAAACAGAACATGGGAACACTGGATGGTTTAAAATGAAAGAAAGGTTTACGACAAGGTTGTATTCTTTCACCATACTTATTCAACCTGTATGCTGAGCAAATAATCTGAGAAGGTGAAGAAAAACGTGGAATCAGGCCTGGAGGTCGACTCATTAACAACCTGTGATATGCAGATGATACCACTTTGCTTGCTGAAAGTGAAGAGGACTTAAAATATTTACTGATGAAGATCACAGAGCCCAGCCATCAGTATGGATTGCATCTCAATGTAAAGAAAACAAAAATCCTTACCACTTTACCAATAAACAATATTCTTATCAATGGAGAAAAGAATGAAGTTGTCAAGGACTTCATTCTTCTTGGATCAACTATCAACACTCATGGAAGCAGTAGTCAAGAAATCAAACGAAGTATTGCATTAGGCAAATCTGCTGCATAAGACATTTTTAAAGTGTTGAAAAGTAAAGATGTCAGATTGAGGACTAAGGTGCGCCTGACTCAAGCCATGGTATTTTCAATAACCTCATATGCATGTGAAAGTTGGACAGTAGATAAGGTAGACCATAGAAGAATTGATGCTTTTGAGTTATGGTGTTGGAGGAGAATACTGAAAGTGCCATGGACTACCAAAAGAACCAATAGATCTGTAATGGAAGAAGTGCAGCCAGAGTGCTCCTTGGAGGCCAAGATGGCCAAACTTTGTCTCTCATATTTCAGACATATTCTCAGGAGAGACCAGTTGCTGGAGAAGGATATCATGTTTGATAAGGTGGAGGGTCAGAGAAAAAGAGGAAGACTCCCAGCGAGATGGATTGGCCAAGTTGCAACATCAGTGTGCAAGCGTGGCAACAATAGTGAGGTTGGCCCAGGATCGGGCAATGTTTCGTTCTGCTGTGCATAAGGTCGCTGTGAGTCGGTATTGACTAAATAGCACCTAACAACAACAACAACAAATTTAAGGCCATCTCAGGAAGATATTTGATGCAATAGACACTAATCACTGAAAACTAGAATAATTGTCAGATGACATCAAGAATATCATACAAGAAGAAGGCAAAAGGTCATTATAAATCCAGGAAACAAAGAAAAGACCAAAATGGATGTCAGAAGAGATTCTGAAACTTGTTATGGAGTGTAAAGAAGCTAGAACAAATGGAAGAAATGAGGAAGTAAAGAGCTAAACAGAAAAGAAGATAAATTATTATAATGAGACGTGCAAAGACCTAGAATTAGATAAACAAAAGAGGAAAACATGCTAAGTATTTCTCAAGCTGAAAGAACTGAAGAAAAAATTGAAGACTTGAGTTCAAAATTGGAGGGTTATGTGGACAAAATCTGAATGATGCAGGAAGCATCACAAGAAGATGAAAGGAATACAGTCATTGTACCAAAAATAATCAGTCCATGTTCAGTCACTTCAAAAGGTACCATATGATCAAGAACAGATGATAGTCGATAAAGAAGTTCAAGATACATTTTGGAAGAAATGCAACCAGAATTTCCTTAGAAGCAAGGATGACAAAACTTCATGACTCATTTTTTGGACATGTTGTCAGGAGGGGTCAGTCCCTGGAGAAGGACATCATGCTTGGTAAAGTGGAATGTCATCGAAAAAGAGGAAGATCCCTAAAAGATGGATTGACAAAGTGGCAGCAACAATGGGCTAAAACATAACAATAATTGTGAGTATGGTACAAGAATGGGCATTGTTTCATTCTATTATATATAGGGTTGTTGCAAGTCAGAATCTGCTTGATAGCACCTAACAACACATCAAGGTTTGGTGAGATGAGTCCATGCATCCAAAGAAAGTCTTCTAAAAACCAAGAAAAACGTTTATGTGAAGAAAGTACATTAAGGACAGCCAGTTTTACTGATAGAAATGCCTATTTAGAAGGCACTAGCTCCTTCATTCTGACATATAAAGTCTTTGATACCATGAAGTAAGCTTTCTGGTCAAAGACAGAATGAGACCTGACAATCCATATAAGCCTACAGAGTTTAGTGTCATTCAGAAAACTAAACCCCCAAACACTCTAAGTAATATAGAGTCTACAAACCGTTGTGTCCCCTGTCAAACTGTCAATCAACTGGGTTGGGAAAAGCCATCCAGTATTGTCTTTTTTGTCCGTCCATTTTATTGTTCAGCTTTTTTTTTTTTTTTTTTTTAATTAATCCCATTTGCTTGCTTAGAACTTCAGAAGTGTTTGTCACTAATTTTCACTTATTTTACTCACAAGCATATGAAATCTAAGGTAGCTCATCAGTAAAGTTCAAATGTAAAAACCAAAGGTAATGTACATAGTCTGTAAATATTCCTGATGTGGATAACATATATAAATATTTCTGACAAGCAATAAGAAAAAAAGTATTGATTCACTCCTGATAACAGGTCTGTTGGATAAAAAAATAAAATATTTGATGGGAATGGGGAAAAGGCTGTGGTTCCTCTAACATCAAAACTATAATGATGGCTCCTTTGTAGAAGAGTTTGAACTCAAGCTCTGTCATTTAAAATATGTGCTTATCTGTAGTCGCTGGACCAGCAATATCACCATCATTAGAGGACTTTCTTGAAGTGTAGAATCTCAGACTCCATCCCACACCTACTGAATCATAATCTGCACATTACCTCCCCCATTTATGGAGCCTTGAAATTAATTAGATTCTTTCAGATTCATTTAGTGCCTGAAACAGAAGACTCCTTTTCTTGGAGACTATAGTAGAAATAATAATTCCATTATAGACAGCAATATTATAATAGCAGAAATGGTAATAACATAGTAATTAAAAGTACTAATTCAAAATAATTCCATTGAAGTTATAGCTAAATACAAACACTGACCTTAAGAGAAAAATAGGGTAGTCTTAAACTTATTTTCAAAACAAGCTGAATGGTTAAGTTCAATTTTTTTGTTTCCTTGACATTGATACAATCAATGTGTAAGTGAATGTGTTCCTTCATGTGTAAGTAGAGAAAATATTGCCCACCCCACTGGATTGTGAGGAGAATTAAATAAAATAGCATATAAACAATGCTTGGTGTCTGGCAGGCACCCAAACATTCTGGGCACTATTAGTAACCATTATTACAAGTTTCTGTACCAGAGTCCAAATAGATTAACCAGCCAATTTAACTGGCTTCCTAATGAATTTCACATTCTGTTCTTCCCTTTTAGAAATGTGTGGATCTTTTAGAAATGTGTGAATCTATAACCACAATAAAATTTGGCTCTAGATTCCATATTTTTAGATCTGTAAATGATAAAGCCAGATAAAGGAAATACAAGCAATCCTTCCCCAAATATGCCAGATGAGAAAATACTGATTCTACATTCTCCTGTGACGGAAAAATACACAATACAATACTCACCAACCCAATTATAATTAGAACAGGAAATGCTTCAGTTAGATTTAGTCTCATGACAGTCGTAAGGTCATCCTCAGGTTACCATTCCCTTAGCATTCTTTCTCATGTGACAAAGCCACCACACTCTATAGCCGTCAACATGCCTCAGAATCATGAGTCCTATCATTATCGCTCTGACATATTAGCATTTGTTAGTTCCCCCAGTACTAATGGGATGCAAAAGGTGACATGTGTATGGATTGTGTCAACTTGTCACACTGCACAGAAACGTCCCAATCCCACAGGCTGTACTAGCCACCTAATGATATACTCATGTCACAGATGTACATAAATAGCATTCTGCTGCCCATTATGGCTTCCTTGCAGTAGGATGAGCTCAGGGGATGGATATGAATGAGTGATCACATGTCATGTGAGATGATTAAAAATGAGAGGATCCCTTTTAGAGATTAGTGGATGCTAAATTATTTCATTCACTTACTATTCATGATGAATAATAAATTATTCTGTGTCTGCTGCTCTATTCATTTATTACATGAGGATGTTTGCAAGCTAATTACTGTGGCATAGCCTACCCAGCAAGAAGAGAGTGAAGGGATGAGAAATTCTAGCTCTGATTGCATTTTTGGAAATTGGGTCTGACATTTAGCCAGGTGTTTGTTTGTTTCAGGTTTACAATAATTTTATCTATTTCCTACTTTTCTTTGAAATTTTTGCTTAGGTCATCGTGGCGTTTTAAAGACTGTTTGGAGATCAAAATTTCATTAATAACAACTAGTATGTCCCAGAACTATAGTTTTACCCTCTGATTGGTTGGTATCTGGAGGATTAGTTTTCTTATTAAGGATCTGTTAAATTCTGCACAGACTGTACATTACAGCCAGCACCTTCCACCTAAGAATGCAATTGTTCGGTTCTTTCAGCCAGTGTTCATTGGATGACTACTACATACTCAACCTCCTAATAGGGCTTCTGGAAGAGACATATATAAGGCATGTGCTTGATTCTGGAATAATTTAAAATCCAATTGGGGAAATAATTTTAATCTACTGAACCTCAAAGTCATGGTTCAAGCTAACCAGCTGCTCCTAGGAAACCCTATACAGGATCATTATGGGTTGGAACTAACTGGAAGACATATAACAATAAATATAAGGTTATAATAAATTCTATAAATAATTTCTCATACATGAACCTTAAACCAAGTACTGTGTTAGGTACTTTGGTAAATACCATCTCATTTAATTTAATCAACGAACACTTTGAGGTATCTTATCACCAACAGAACATGGAAACACTAAATGTTTTAAAATTTAAAAAAGGTTTGCAACAAGGTTATATTCTTTCACCATAATTATTCAGCCTGTATGCTGAGCAAATATTCTGAGAAGCTGGGTTATATGAAGAAAAACATGGCATCAGGATTCAAGAAAGACTCATTAACAACCTGCAATATGCACATAATACAACCTTGCTTGCTGTTAGCCAAAAGAACTTAAAATACATTAGGCAAATCTGCTGCACAAGACATTGTTAAAGTGCTGAAGAGCAAAGATGTCAGCTTGAAGACTAAGGTGTGCCTGACCCAAGCCATGGTATTTTCAAAACCTCATATGCATGCGAAAGCTGGACAGTGAATAAGAAAGACCATAGAAGAATTGATACTTTTGAGTTATGGTGTTGGAGGAGAATATTCAAAGTGCTGCCATGGGCTTCCAAAAGAACCAACAGATCTGTGTTGGAAGAAGTGCAGCCAGAGTGCTCCTTGGAGACCAAGATGGCCAAACTTCGTCTCTCATATTTCGGACATATTGTCAGAAGGGACCAGTCACTGGAGAAGGATAAGGTGGTGGGTCAGAGAAAAAGAGGAAGACCCCCCCAACGAGATGTATTGGCCAAGTGGCAGCATCAATGGAGTCAAGCATGGTAACAGTAGTGAGGTTGGTCCAGGATCGGGCAGTGTTTCATTCTGCTGTGCATAAGGTTGCTATGGGTCAGTACCGACTTGTTGGCAGCTAACAACAACAACAACATCACCATTTTATAGAAGAAGAAATAGAAGCCCAGAAATACAACTTGCCATGCTCAGACAGCTGCTAAGTGGTAGAACTGACATTCAAACCCCTTGTAACTCCGAGTTCAGTACATTTTCCATAATCCCATATGTTCCAAACACAATGTAGGAGATAATTAAGTGCTCATTTGTGTAGCAACAAGACTGAGTTTTGTAGTTTAGTGGAAAAGACTTAGAGTTGTCAAATAAGCCTTTGTAGATATAGGGGCTTTGCTGAGTGGGGCTTTAAAAGGGGAAAAGGACACCAAAAGCAGAGAGAAAAGGTTAATAACAGAAACAAAACTACAGAAGCCAAAACGAAAGAGACATAGGTGACGCTATCCCAAATCAGATTTGCGTAGACCACATAAGGACCACATGGGTGGGTACAAAGGTTAGCACACTCCACTGCTAACCGAAAGCTTAGTGGTTCAAACCCACTCAGAGGCTTCTCAGAAGAAAGGCTTGGTGATCAACTACTAAAAACCATCCACTCAAAAACCTATGGAACACAGTTCTCCCTGTGTCATGTGTAGATGACTCAATAGTAAACAGCCACAATGACAAAGATCATAGGAATCACATGGTATACTAATTGATTATGTTTCCCAGGCAGACGGGATCCAGTTATGCAGAGTCCACAAAGTCTGGCAGTCAAGCAAGGAGCAGTTAGTTATATGTCAAACAAAAAGAAAGAGTGTTACTTGTTATACTACCACAGACTGTAATATCTACTTAATGACACATTCATCCTAAAAAAGTATATATATATAACATTCTGTCATCCATTATGACTTTCTTGCAATAAGCTGATGTTACAAGAAACAAAGATACTAGAGAGTATTGGGCAGGACAATGACATAATAAAAATGATGCTCAGTTTAACTGCAGTGGATTCTTATCACTTCCAACTTAAAGCCCAACATATTGAGCATGACACATAAGGCCTTCCAGGTCCTGGTTTCTATCCACCATCCCAGGCTCATCGTTCACCACTCCTCAACCAGTACCTAGTGCTTCTGTTAAAATTTAAGTTTGCTCTTCCCAGAAAACATCAAGCTAGTTTCTTATCTTTCCAATTTGCAAATGGTATTCTCTTTGTCTGGGCTAGTAAGAAAAATTGCCAGTATTTACTGATAATTTTGGAGTCTTGGTGTGGTGCTGTGGGATAAAGTACTAATTCTGAACCACAAGGTTGGTGGTTCAAACTCACCAGCCACTCCTTATAAACCCTAAGCAGGGTCGCTATGAGTTGGAACCGACTTGATGGCACTTAGCAACAACAACATTAATTATTTTAGATCACTGTGGCTCAGTAGTATAAGCACTGGACTGCCAACTATGAGCTCAGTGTTCCAAGCCCATCAGCTGCTTCACAGGAGAAAGATGAGGCTTTCTGCTCCTGCAAAGATTTACAGCATTTGAAACGCTATACAGGGTCATTATGAGACAGAACACACTCAACAGCACTTAACAACAACAACTTTGATTATTTACGATGGGCTAGACTTTATCCTGGTGTCCTGGTATGGTGCTGCAGGATAATGCACCGGACCACTGACTGGTATGAACCACAAGGTCAGCGGTTCAAACCCACCAGTCATTCCTGGAAACCCTGTACATCATTGCTGTGAATTGGAACTGACTCAACAACAGCATTTAACAACAGACTTCATCATAAAAATATTTTCATTCCTTAGCTCTGGTAGCGTAGTGGTTACGAATTGGGCTGTGAACCACAAGGTCAGCAGTTCGAAACTACCAGCTGTTCCGCGGGAGAAAGATGAGGCTTTCTGCTCCCATAAAGATTTACAGCCTCGGAAACCCTGTACAGGGTCGCTATGAGTCGGAACCGACTCCACGGCACAAAACAACAACAACAACAACAGCATCATTACTTCTCCCTCAGTTTTCTAAGATAGTTGGTCCTCTTTTACAAAAGTAAATTTGCATAGAGGCGGGGCTTAATGGCGGCTAGGGTGGAGGTGCAGTGGTTTGCTGTTAGCAATACCACAGAATACCAGGCAAAGCAGATTCAAGGCAGCGCTCCAAAACTTGGAACCACAGAGATAGGAATATTTTGAAGGTTTGAAGGCTTATAGATTGTGGAACTTGAGCTGAAGTAAAAAATTGAGTACTTTTGAATCTGCTGGTCTGGGCTCGGAGGCCCATAGCTGACATCTGGGGCGAGACCAAATGGCAACACCAAGCAGGGGAGTAGAAACACCATGGAAAAACACCGCGGGAACCTTGGAACAAAGGTGAAGAATACGCTTTGTCAGTTTTGCTTTGTTCTGATTTTCTTTTTCTTTTCTTTTTTTTTTTTTTTTGGCATCTGGTCATTGGCATGCCCACTGTTTGCCCACCTTCACTCTGGTGACTAGAGGGGGAGCCTGAGTGAGTGGACACCCCCACCCTCTACACCGGTGGGTTCTTCTGCCATGCATGCACACAGATACTCAGCCCAAGAGCAGGCCCTGAAAGTTTTTTGCTTGTTTGTCTTTTGTTTTGTTTTTTAATATGGGAAAGGACAGGGCAGGGCAGGGCTGTAGAGAGGGAAAGAGAGTTTAAAAACAAAACAGGCTGAAAATTAAATTAAAGTCTGAGATAGCATAACAACCAACATTGGCATCTTGAAATCTCTTAGGCAGCTTTGAAAGCAAGAAGCTGAAGAGAGGACATTAAAGTCCTACCCATATTAGGCTATAGATTTTTTTTTTTCTTCTCTCCCTCCTCTCCGTTTTCTGTGATTATAGACA
>NW_006408626.1:4315213-4327018 GCF_000296735.1 Chrysochloris asiatica
CCATTCTGGAAGGAGGGCAGGCCTTGGAAATACCTGAGAAGGAATTCAGAAAAATTATTATAAAATGTTTCAAAACACTTTACAATGGAGTTGAGAAAAATAAAGAAAAATTAATTTTCATAATTGAGGTCCTGTAGGATAAGTGCTGAACTGCTAACCGCAAGATCAGCAGTTCACAAGGATCACTATGATCTAAACTAACTAGAAAGCACTAAATACCAACAACAGTTGGCCTAGGGTGACTCAAAGCGTGGCAAAGTCAGATTCTGTAAGGAATCTGAATTCATCTTTTGACTGCCTTAAATCAAAATGTGTTGCCGGGTGCCATTAAGTCAATTCTGAACAACAGAGACCCTAAATGACAGAAAGCTCTCCCATAGGGTGTTCTAGGCTGCAGTCTTTATGAAAGAAGATGGTCAGGTCTTTCTCCCTCAGAGCCAATGAGTGGCTTTCAACCACTAATTTTTAGACAGTAGTCAAATATTTGTTTAATCATTGAATCCCTAAGACTCCATGATCAAGATGGTTGCTATTGTTATTAAGTGCCATCGAATCACTTCCAGCTAATGACCTGGTATAGGGTTTCCAAGGGGTGACTGATGGGTTTGAACCATCCAGTTTGTGGTTAACAGTTCAGTGCTTATCCTACAGGGCCACATGATGACTACAATATACTATTTCCCTTACCCCAGGCTATTTTTCCTACTTGTTTTCCTGGCAAAACCTTAGGTATCTAACAAAATTCAGCTCAAGCCTCTCTGTCACTTTAAATGGTCTCAATCCTTCTCTGTGCTTTTATGGAGTTTTATGTTTGTCTTGGTTATAGTCATTGCCATATCACAGAGACAGTGTTTTGCATCCATTTGTGTTTCTCATACCTTGAGAGCAGAATGTCTGGTTCATTTAGATCCCAAGAACAATGCTTACTGCACAGCACACACTCAGTGAATGCCTGTTGTGTGAATGTTCAAAAGTGGAAAGAGACAAGCATGAGACAAGTAGCTGGGAAGAGTTATGGTAATGGAGGCTTACTGGATGTCTAGTTGCCTAGTCCTGCTGTAACAGCTATACCACAAGCAGATGGATTTAGCAAACAAATTTAATCTCTCACAGCTCAGAAGTCTAGAAATCTAAATTCAGCCACCAGCTCTAGGGGAAGACCTTCTTTTTCTATCAGTTATGGAGGAAAGTTCTTGTCTCCTTTCAACATCTGTGAGCCTGATATTACTGGGAGGTTTCTATGTGTCTTGACTTCTATCTTGCTCTGGGTCTAGGAAGATCTCAGCAAAGGGGCTCTGGATCCAAAGGATCAGCTCTTCTTTCTGATCTTTCCTCATTTTCTTAATCTCTTTCCTATTTCTCAAGACAAACCCTAACCCTATATAGATTGTATCCTACTCCATTAATGTAACTGCCTCTAATGTTGCCTCATTATCATCATATTGTTGTTGTTAAGTGCCATCTAATTGGTTCTGACTCCTAGCAACCCTGATTAGATAAGATTTCCTAGCATTTAAATCTTCTTGGGAGCAGAAAGCCTCATCTTTCTCCCTCTGATCAGCTAGTGGGCTCAAACCTCAGATCTTGTGGTTTGCAATCCAGTACTTATTATAGGTGTGGCGCTGTGAGTTAATGCACCAGACTGCAAAACCATTTGAACTACAAGCTTGGTGGTTCAAGCTCACCAGTTGCTCCTTGGAAACTCTATGCAGGGTCGCAACCAACTCAACAGCACTTAACAACAACAACTTATTGTACGACGAGAGCTCTGGTAGTGTAGTGGTTATGAATTGGGCTGCTAACCTCAAGGTCAGCAGTTTGAAACTACCAGCTGTTCCACAGGAGAAAGATGAGGTGTTCTACTCCCATAAAGATTTACAGCCTTGGAAACCCTGCACAGGGTCACTACGAGTCAGAATCGACTCCAGGGCACATAACCACCACCACCACTACTACCACTTATTATAGGAAGCCACCAAGTTTTCATCATTATCATCATAAAGGTTAGAATTTACAACCATAGGATGAATACATTACATCACAAAATGGAGGATAATTATATAATATTGAGAATCCTGGTCTACTGAAGTTTTCATATATTTTGAGGGGAGGGGGAGGTAAAATTCAATCCATAACAGACTAATGTTGTTGTTGTTGTTAAGTACCGTGGAGTCAGCTCTGACTCATAGTGACCCTGAACAGGGTTTCTGAGACTGTAAATCTTTACAGAGCAGACCACCTCATCTTTCTCCCATGGAACTGCTGGTAGTTTCAAACTGCTGACCTTGAGGTTGGCAGCCCGACTCATAACCACTATGCTACAAAATCTCCTTATAACAGATTAGCATGAACCGTTAAGTCAAGGAAACATTTTGACAGAAAAGCCTATAAAACTTGCTGATTTGTTACATGGGTTTACAAAGAAAAGAACTGCCAGATTCAGAAAATCTGATTTGAACCTCTGCTGTGAGCCTGTACTGAGCTAACAGTGAAATTGGTAGACAGAAAAACAGTCAGACCATTGGCAGGAGCAATGAAATCCTTCCAGAGAGGTGATTTAGTGAGGGTATGTATTAAAGGAAAGACATGGATTTTCAAACTGATTTTATATATTGATAGAAACTTCAGGATGAAAACATCTGCATTTTATGTTTTGATTTGATTTTTGGTTTATCTTTTCAACAAAATGATATGTATTTGTCAATCATAGAAGAAAAGCTCTTTTCAGCTGGGTAGATTTTCCATAGGTGACAATGTAGGAATCAGGTTTGAATGAGCATTGGCTGGGTGGATACATAATCAAGATTGCAGTCTTATTAGTGTTCCAGGGTTCTCAGCATAAAACATGAATTCTTTTCTGTGTTGCATTAATTTGCATACCAAATTAAGGAGGCTATAACCCAAGATGGGGGGTGGAGGAAAGAAATTAATACAGTCTGTATAATTACGTTCAAATGAAATTTAAGAGGCTGTTATGCATATCATATGCAGAATAGTTTAGTAAATCCATCAACTTAATCAAGCCTCAGGTGAAGGAATGCAAGCTCCAGTCAGTAGCATGCTGATAAATGTTTAACAACTGCCACTCCAGAGGAGGAAAAAACCTCTCATTTGTAGTGTTCAGTGATTTCCGTGGTGTAAATACTCCCACCATGACCAACTTTAAGCTACCAACCTGGCATCACAGAGAACTGAGTTCAAAAGAAATGTGCACAGTCCACCCTCAGTTCCAACATACCATGGGCATCATTTGAAGCTTAAAATGTCTCACATTTCACTTCTTGAGCTTCTAAGCTTAACAGCTTCTTCAAAGAAATGGGCCCTCTAACTGCTGAAATTGGATCCACAATCAACACTCATGGAAGCATCAGTCAAGAAATTAAATGACATATTGCACTGGACAAATCTGCTTCAAAAGGCCTCTTTACAATGTGAGAAAGCAAAGATGTCAGTTTGAGGTCTAAGGTGTGCCTGACCCAAGCCATGGTATTTTCAACTGAATCATATACATGTGAAAGTTGAACAATGAATAAGGAAGACCTCAGAAGAATTGATACATTTGAATTATAGTATTGGAAAAAAAATATTTAAAGTACCACAGACTGCTAGAAGAACAAACAAATCTGTTTTGGAAGAAGTGCAGCCATATGTCCCTTAGAAACCATAGTGGCGAGACTTTGTCTCTCATAATTTGGACATATTATCAGGAGGGATCAGTTGCTGCAGAAGGAAATCATTGTTTGTAAATTGCAGGGTCAGTGAAAAAAAAAGGAAGACCTTCAAAGAGATAGATTGGCACAGTAGCAGCAGCAATGGGCTCAAACATAACAATTGTGAGGATGGTGCAGGACCAGGCAATATTTCAATCTGTTGTTTGTAGGGTAGCTATGAGTCAGAACTAACTCAACAGCACCTAACAACAACTGGTGAAATGTCCAGCAGCTCACATGAGAAGTGGCATTGCTAACCTGTGAGTCACAAGTCAGTTTTGTTTCTGGAGCTGTGGCCTCTTTGGGAAAGACCAGTGCTCATAAGTAAGTGGAGAGATATTTACTGATGCATTAAGGACTCCTGGCCCATAGTTCCTATGTGGTCCTAGATACAGAGCACGTATCAGGTAGATGCACAGGTCAACACTGAGAGAAAAATCAGGTACCTGGTAGCATTGTAGTTATCTGTTTACTTGTTTGCCTACTCCTCTAGATCTAGAGCCCCCAAGAACATCAGCCATGATTCATTCAACACTATAACCCCAATGCCAGGTACACAGTGAACCCTTAATTAATGTGTACATTGAATGAGTCACTGAGTAAGCTTGCAAGGCAAGCATTATTTTCAGGAAAACTGCACTACTACTCTTCAGGTATAGTGTGAGAATAATGCAAAGACAGATGGAAGCATTTTGAAAAATGAAAGAAACAAATGCTAGGTATTATTATGATGCTGATGATATCGCCAAAGGATCTGCTATAAACTAATTAGGGCAGTACAGGCTCTTCCAGTTAGGAATATTTACTATAATCTCGTGTAGATATAGAAGTCTCTTGGTGATGTGGTAAATGCCTTGAAGTACTGCCTTCTACATTATTGTCAAAACATGATAGATTGCCAGTATCAGAAACTTATGTGCCTAAAGTACTCCAGCCCCTGGGAAAATAAGGCACTTTGTGATGATATTTCTAAGATTCACATTCTGACAGCAACTCTCCCAGAGTAACGTACCTGTTAGATCCTTCAACTGAGATTATTTTTCAGCTATCTCTTTAAAACTCCTACTGACTGCATAGTTATGCTCTACTACATTCATTTTATCAAACAACATAATGTCTGGTCTGTTGGCCATAATTTGTTGATCTGTTATGCAATGTTCCTATATATCTTTCTATTGCCTAAGTAATTTTCAAAAGTGAGTAGCAAACAGATCAAAATCCTATGGGGAATCTTTTCACAGTATACACATTAACCAGAAATTCTAATAGGTCTATTCCTCCCCACAGGTTTAGAAACATTGCTTTAGATAGAGATGTATCATATCCCTCAGGTATGGTGTTATGAGACAAGCAGTGGACTGCTAAACAAAAGCTGGTAATTCAGACCCACCAGCACTCCTAGGAAACCCTATACTCACTATGAGTCGGGACTGGCTCAACAGAACTTAACAACAATAAAGAAATGGAAAAAAAAAGCAAAAAGATTGATGACCACTGATATGAAATAGCTTATGGAATGTGTTTATAGAATGGATTTATGCATGACAACTCAACATAAGGCCCAGTGAGATTGGGCAGTCTACAAAAAATTGTCCCATGCTAGTTAGTGGCAAAGCAGAGCCAAAGAAATTGATTCCTTTGTTCTTTGCACCACACTATGTCCTTTACCATAATGGACAGTTGATGATGGTGTGGCTGCAACAGCAGGCTCAAGTATAGGAATGAATGTGAGGCTACCACGGGATAGGTCAATGTTTCATTCTATTGAACATAGGGTTGAAGAGTCAGAACCAATTACATGGCACCTAACAACAACAGTTTCTTTGGATCAAGAGCCAAGAATAGCTAACTGGGTTCTCTGGCTCAAGATCTCTCATAGGGTTGCAGCTAAAGTGTCAGTAGGGGCTGTGATCTAATCTGAGGGGTAATCACTTCCAAATTCAATCATGTGACTTTTGGCAGATTTTAGTTCTTCACCATTTGGGTCTTCCACTGATGTTTGAGTGTCTTCTAGTGATCCTAGATTAAAGTGTCAGAAAATGAGAAAGGGTGCCCAAGAGAGAAGTCAGTCTTTTTGCAACCTAATATTGGAAGTGATATCTTATCACTTTTGTTATACTCTGTTTACTACAAGAGAGTCACTAAGTTCAGCCCACACTCAAAAGGGAGAGGTTGCACAAAGGCATGAATATCAGGAAGTAGGGATCATTGACACTATCATACAAGCTTCTTACCACAAGCACCCTAAATGGTCATGGGTTGGAAGCATATGTTAAAGCAAACCTCAGTCCCCAAGGAAGTGGTATCTTGAAAGAATACATTTGAAAAAATGAAAGTTAAGCCAGGCTGGGCCATGGGTATGTGTGTGTGCATGCACATAAGTGCATGTGCACGCACTCAAGAGAGTGGGGGGGAAATCTTCTAAGTCAAAAGAACACTGTGTGCATAAAAAGTGTTCAAGAGAAATCAAGTTCACTACTGCTGTAACATACAAGTAGAATAGTAGGTAACGTATGTCTGATTGGAGAGGCAAGTCAAAGAATGACTTCATGACCTCATCTACTTTCTTTCTTTAGCTCTTCCATAATGATTTCCATGGTTTTATCACTGGATAAATATAGATTACTAAATGATGAAACATTAAAGATTTTTTTGATGCAAGTAAAATAATCCCCAACTCAAGTTGGCTTAACCAATAAAAAAAACTTATTAGCATGTATATAGCTAGAAACTCTTCAGGCTTCTCTAGCTCAGCACAGAGAACTACCCCAGAGGGTTTTCAAGGATGTAATCCTACAGAGTCCTGGTGTGGCACTGTGGATTAATGCGCTGGACTGCAAGGTCTGTTTGAACTGCAAGGTCGGTGGTTCAATCTCATCAGCTACTCCTCAGAGACCCTATACAGGGTCGCTGTGAGTTGGAACTGACTCAACAGCACTTAACAACAACAATCCTACAGAAGCAGACTGCCACATCTTTCTCCCACAGAGCAACCTTTTGGTTAACAGTTAAGTGCTTAACCATTACACCATCAAGGCTTCTTTAAGGTTGACTGAGTCAATAGCTCTAGAAGAGTTTGTTTTATCTTTTTTCTGTTTATTTACTCTGCCATTCTTAGTGTTAGCTTCATTCTTATGGTGTCACACCCATGCATAACAATGTCTTATGAAAGAAGAGAGGCCATTTCTTCCTGTTTCCTACAAACAATGGAGTAAACCTTCCCCAGAAGCTCTCTAGAACTTCTCCCCTAACTTTTCAGTTGCCAGGATTAAATCATAGACCTATTTCTGAATAAGTCTTTGACAAAGTTAATGGAATTACTTAGACTAGTTTAGCATAGTCAACTGGGTTGAGATGATGTAGCCACATCAATCACAAAATTTCACTACAGATGGCTTCATACTCAGACCAGAATATTTTTTCCCTCATTGAATCTTTTTCACAGGCTTTATATTTTAGCTTTTGTGTCCTGGACTTTTTAATTAAAGGACAGTTCAAAGACCTGAACTGTCGTATACAATCTGCTTCTGTAATGACTTGAAGAATGCAATTGTTCTTGGAGACATTTTTTCTGATGTTACTCTTGGTGTTTTGTGTAATGCGTTACATAAGAAACGCCATCCAGAATTAAAGTTGCAACATCTACCTATATCTATCTATATATTTTTCTTGCGGGTAAGTATAATTTTTCTTTCTAAGAACAAGGAATATGGGTCCAGCCATACTTCCCTTTTTATAATGGCCATCAGGACACTCGAAGTCAAATTTGTAGATAAGTCGTAGCCCTCCATTAGTAGTTGTAAACTATTGATGGATTTCTTCCCTCTATGTTTAGTTGGCTTTCACTTTCTGTTTGTATTTCTATGGAACCTAGCTAACACCTGAAGCCTCCAAACATCTCTAGGTCAGCATCCTGTTTGTCACCCTCTGTTACCCCAGGCTCATTTCCATCAATGGTTGCCACTAGAAACCTAATATTAAGCACTTGAGGAAATTAATATTACTGAAGATTGCTAGTGGATGATTGAAAACTTAAAGCAGGAAATATACATTACTGAGTAATTTAACTCACTTGTGTCACTAATTGTTGTTGTTAGGTACCACTGAGTCATTCCCAACTCATGGTGACCCATGTGTATACAGTGGACCTTTTTCATAGGAATTTCAAGTCTGTGACCTTTTGAAAGCAGATCAGTGGTCCTGTGTTACAATGTGCCTGTGGGTGGGTTCCAGATGTTGTTGTTGCTATTGTTAGGTGCCATGGAGACAGTTCCGACCCACAGCAACCCTATGTAGAAAAGAACGAAGCACAGCTTGGTCCTGCTCCATCCTCACAATTGACACCATGCTTGAGCTCATTGCTGCTGCCACTGAGCCAATCCATCTCATTGTGTCTCTCTCTTTTTCACCAACCCTCCACTTCAACTAGTACGATATCCGTCTCCAAGAACAGTTGTTGTCTGTTGGTTAGTGCAGTCGAGTTGGTTCCAAATCATAACAACCCTGCATAATTTCCAAGAAGTGGCTGGTCTGTACCTTGCAGTTCAAACCAACCTTATGGTCCAGTGCTTATCCTACAGCACCACAACAGGGCTCCAATGGGCTCAAGGTTAGCAGCAATTGTGAGTATGGCACAGGACCAGGTGGTATTTCATTATGTTGTACATAGGATCGCTAAGTGTTGGAACCTACTCAATGATAACTAAAAGCAATAAGGACTAGATACTCCTAATAGTATGTCAGAAGTACGAGAGACAAAGTCTAGCTATCTTTGCTTCCTATGGAGCATTCTGGTTGTATTTCCAACAGAGATTTGTTTGAACTTCTGGCAGTTCATGGTACTTTTAATATTCTTCTCAAACACCATAACTCAAATTCATCAATTCTTCTACAGTGTGCCTCATTAATTGCCCATATATGCATATGTTGTTGTTGTTGTTGTTAAGTGCATATGAGGCTATCGAAAATACCATGCCTTGGTACAGGTGCACTTTGCTTCTCAAACTGTTGTTTTCTCTCGAACGCTTTAAAAAGATCTTGTCCAACAGATTTGCCTAATGAAATAAGTTGTTTGATTTCTTGACTGCTGCTTCCATGACTGTTGATGTTGGAGCCAAGCAAAACAAAGCTTTCAGCAAGAAAGTTGTATCATCTGTATATTACAGGTTGTTAATGAGTCTTCCTCTAATCCTGATGCCACGTTCTTCTTCATATGATCCAGTCTTTTGAATTATCTGCTCAGGATACAGAATGGATGAGTATGGTAAAAGAATAGAACCTTAACATATACCTTTCCTGATTTTAAACCATTCAATGTCCCCTTGTTCTGTTTGAACTACTGCCTACTGGTCTCTGTGTACAGGTCCTTCATGAGCATAATTATGTGTTTCACTATACTCATTCTCTATGATGTTGTCCGTAGCTTGTCATGATCCACATAGTCTAAAGCTTTTGTGTAGTCAATAAAGCACAGGTAAGCATCTTTCTGGTATTCTCTTATTTCAACCATGATCCGGCTTGAGCTGCTGGCAGTTCCCAGCCAATGTACTGTTGCAGCCATTTTTGAATTATCTTTAGCAATATTTTACTTGCATATCTTATCAATGATATTGTCCAATGATTTAGGCATTCCGTTGGCTCACTTCTCTTTGGAATAAGCACAGGTGTGGATCACTTTCAATCAGTTGGCCAGGTAGCTGTCTTCCAAATTTTTTGGCATAGCTGAGTGAGTGCCTCCAGTGCTGCATCAGTTTGTTGAAAGAATTTAATCTTGTATTCCATCAAATCCTGCTTCCTTGTTCTTTCCTAATGCCTTCAGGACACCTTGGACTTTTTCCTTAAGTCTGATCAGATACTACCTCTTGAAATGGGTGAACATTTCTTTTTGTACAGTGACTCTGTGTATTTCTCCCATCTTTTTTGATGCTTTCAGCATCATTGAATATTTTGTCCAATAATAATACGTCAGTATTGCAAGCAGAGGCTTTAATTCTTTCTTTTGTTCTTTCAGCTTGAGAAATGAGGAACATGTTCTTTCCCTTTGGTTTTCTAACTCCAGATCTTTGTGCATTTCATTATAATATTTAACTTTGTCTTTTAGAGATGCCCTTTGAAATTTTCTGTTCAGCTCTTTTGCCTCCAATGTTGTCCATTTGTTTTTAGCATCTCTACACTGGAGCCAAGTTTCAGAGTCCCTTCTGACTTCAATTTTGGTATTGTACTTCTTTGTTGTCTTCTTAATGGCCTTTTGCTTTCTCCCTGTATGATATTCTTGCTGTCATCCCATAACTTTTCTGGTCTTCAGTTACTAACATCTAACACATTAAATCTGTTCTTGAGATTATCTCTAAAATCATATGGGATATGTTCAAAGCAATATTTTAATTGATGTGGACTGTTTTCATTTTCTTCAGCTTCAGCTTGAACTTGCTTATGAGCAATTGATGGTCTGCTTCACAGTCTTCTACCAACTTCTTTTGACTAGTTATATGGAGCTGTTCCACTTCTCTTTCCACAGATGTAGCTAATTTAATTTCCATGTAAAATGTTTGCTGTCTTTTATGTTGTTTAAAAAAAAAAAAAAAAAAAAGGTGTTTGCCATGAAGATGTCATTGTCTTGCAAAATTTTATCATGGGTCTCCAGCATTATTTCTATCACCAAGGCCATATTTTCCAATCACTGATCCTTCCTCTTTATTTACAATTTAATTACCAGTAACTACAGCCTCGGAAACCCTGTACAGCGTCGCTATGAGTCGGAACTGACTCCACAGCACATAACAACAACATCAGTACATTTGATAGTGGTTTTAATTTGTAAATTTTAAATTCTCTTTCCCCTTCCTGTGTATTGTCCCCCTCAGCAGCACCCAAACTATCCTGTGTCTATTCCCTACCCTGTGCTCCACCTTCCCCTCCCTCCCCTCACCTCACCCTCCACATTCTGATAACAAGCAAGCAATTCCTCCCCCCTTTTAGTATGGGTTCTTTTTCTTAGTTTTTGGCAATAGTGGTCCTATGAAATATTTCTTCTTTTGTGACTGACTAATTTCACTGTACCAAAAGGAAATGGTTGATGTTCAACCATTTCAAGAGGTAGCATATGATCAGGAGCCAATGATACTGGAATCAGAAAACCAAAAAGGAAGAACATGCTCAGCATTTCTCAAGCTGGGGAACTGAAGAAAAAATTCAAGCCTCGACTTCCATTATTGAAAGATTCTCTGGGCAAATTATTGAATGATACAGAAAGTATCTAGAGAAGATGGAAGGAATACACAGAGTCACTGTACCAAAAGGAAATGGTTAATGTTCAACCATTTCAAGAGGTAGCATATGATCAAAAGCCAATGATACTGAAGGAGGAAGTCCAAGGTGCACTGAAGGAATTGGCAAAGAACAAGGCATCAGGAATTGATGGAATAAAAATTGAAATCTTTTAAGAACATGAGGTGGCACAGGAGGCACTCACTTATCTATGCCAAGAAATTTGGAAGACAACTATCTGGCTGACTTGTTGGAAAAGATCTGTATTTGTGCCCATTCCAAACAGAGGTGACCCAATGGAATGCGGAAATCATAGGACAATCTCTTTGATATCCCATGCGAGTAAAGTTTTACTAAACGTAATACAGAAACAGCTGCAAACATACGTTGACAGAGAACTTCCAGAGGTTCAAGCCAGATTCAGAAGAGGCCATGGAATGAGGGATATCATTGCTGATGTCCTATGGATCTTGGCTGAAAGCAGAGAATATCAGAAAGATGTTTACCTGTGCTTTATTGACCACGCTAAGCTTTTTTTGATTGTGTGGAGCATGACAAACTATGGACAACATTGTGAAGTATGAGTATTCCGGAACACTTAATTGTGCTCATGAGGAATCTGTACCTGGACCAAGAGGCAGTTGTTTGAACAGAACATGAAAACACTGAATGGTTTAAAATTAAGAAAGTTGTGCAACAAGGTTGTACTCTTTCACCATACTTAATCAACCTGTATAGGACTTCATTCTTCTTGGATCAACTATCAACACTCGCGGAAGTAGCAGTCAAGAGATCAGACGACGTATTGCACTGGGCAAATCTGCTGCAC
>NW_006408626.1:4328258-4362138 GCF_000296735.1 Chrysochloris asiatica
GGCCAAGTGGCTGCATCGATGGACTCAAGCGTGGCAAGTGAGGTTGTCCCAGGATCGGGCAGAGTTTCGTTCTGTTATGCATATATATAGTTGCTATGCATCGGTACCAACTCAATGGCACGTAACAACAATAGCAGTACATCTTGATGGCATGTTTATCAATTTCAGATTGAAAAAGTTGGAAGAATTCTTTCATTTTATCCTCAATGGTTTTAGTTGCTGGTACATAAATTTGAATAACAATTGTATTAACTGGATATTATCCTATCACAGCAGCATTATACTTCAAGATAGATCTTGAAATGCTCTTCTTGATGATGAATGTGACTTCATTCCTCTTCAGTTTGTCATTCCTGGCATAGTAGATTACGTGGTTGTCAGATTTTAAATGGCCATGTAGCGCTGTTGGTTAATGTGCTGGACTGCAAAGTCAGTTTGATCTGTAAGGTTGGCAGTTCAAGCTCACTAGATTCTCCTTGGAAACCCTATACAGGCTTGCTATGGGTCTGAATGGACTCTACAGCACTTAACAACAACAACCACTCTTCAATTACTTGACCTTTTGTACCAACAAGAGACTATTGTCTTGTTGTGTGCCATCAAGTAGATTACAACTCATAGCAACCTTATCAGACAGACTAAAACTGTAGAGTTTGCTCCATGGGTTTTCTAGACTATAATCCTTATGGAAACAGATATTCATATCTCTGTCTTACAAAGTGACTTGTGGGTTAAAACTTCCAACCTTTTACTTGGCAGTCTAGCATTCAGCCACTAAGTTACCAGGGCTCCTCCAAGATTGTTCCTTATCTGTGTTGCCCGCTTCCATTCAGGAGCAACCCTAATTCCTCTCCTTGGCATGTATGGCAGTTTAGCAATCATCTCTGACTATTTAAGCAGGCATTTGGGATTTTTTTCAGTCCAAGCAAATTATCAAAGTATTCCAAGCACTGGTCACCTCAAGAGAAATACTGTCAAATGAAATTTGTTTCTTTGTTTTTATATTTATGTATTTTATTAGCCAATTTTAGGTGTCTTTGTTTTTAAGCCACCCAAACCAATTTAGTAAAGCTTTCAGAAAAATGCATCAAATAAGTCACTGGCTTGAAATTAGAAAGTATGCTTTGCTGTTGTTTTTAAGTGTCATAGCTGACTATAATGTTGGCAGATTATCTGGCAGATGGTTCAGTCACATATGGTCTCAATTTCCTGTGTGCTGTGGGACAATGCACTAGATCACAAGGTCGTTTTGAACTACAAGGTCGGTGGTTCAAACTCACCAGCCACTCTGCTGAAACCCTATACATGGTCACTATGAGTTAGAACTGGCTCGATTTCACTTAACAAAGGAAACAACAATCACTATATTTAGAACCAATATTGGAAATCCATTGGAAAAAAAATTAGACATTTATGAATCCCAAAAAAACAGTTTTCATGTATTTAGAATGGTAATTGTAATAAATGTTTTAATCTGGTGAATATATTGTAATTATTTGAAACACTCATATACTTCGCTATGCAGCCATACTGTATTAGAACCAAGAAAGAATCCTTGGCGTGCTATTGAAATGATATATAATCCCACCGTAACAGAAAGAGAAGCTTTAAAAGATGCTGAAAAGGATACCCAAAACAATATTCTTGAATTATTCATTTTGTCACAATGCTGTGGGAAACTGATCACCACAGGTCTCCTTTCTACTGTGCTCCAACTATTCTCCATTGTTCCTTTTGCAAGTTCATCTCTAGTCCACGCTATTCACAAACCTTTTCAGGAACCCAGTGTGAGTATGCAAAACCATCAATAATTTATTTTTTTTTCCACTTTGGGTGGTGATGATGTTACTGTATCAGCACAAAACCAATCCAGGTAAGTAATACTAACAATAAGAGTGTTACCTTAGATGTCCCTAACACATATCCTCCCTGGAGCACAAAATGTTCTCTTATCTATTGGCTCATTTATCCTTTCAAAACAGATAGTGTTATGTTATTAAGCTAATGAAAAAACATAAAGGTTTAAGCCACAGTAACTAGCAAAGAAGGTAGGACCTAATAGCAAAGCACATAGTGTCTAATTTTTAAATCACCATACATTAAAGGCAGAAATCGTGTTTTATACCACTCTTGAAAATCCTCACTGGCACAGTGGAAAACGAACCAATACAATAAATTGAACTAGTATTGATGTGTGTTTTACAGTGTACCAATGACTCCCTGTGTACCAGCATATATAATCCTCAACACCATACCGGGCAAGGATATTTTTATCTTAATTTTTAGATAAATGGAGGCTCAGAGAAGTGAATTTACTTGCTTGAGATTAGAGAACTACTAAGTTGTGAAACCAAGACTCATATGGAGATCTTTTGACTTGAAATCAAAGTCTTTTGTTGCTGTGCTTCTGACTGGCTATTGATAAGAAGAATATTTAATCCACATTTTAATTCACATAGAAACTCACCATGCATCATACTATTGAATAGGATCAGGAGATGTAAAATAATTAATTCAAGCCATTAAAGCTTTATGCTTTAGGCTCAGCTAGGCAACATGAAAACAGCTACTACAAGGTCTGGTATACGTATGCTTTTAAAATTATCTGTTTATTTATGGAGTCTTTGGTGTGCTGCTGTAGGGTAGCTATTGGATTGCTAACCAAAAGGCTGGCAGTTCAAAGCCACCAGCTGCTCTTTGGAAACCTTATACAGGGTCACTGTGAGTTAGAATTGACCCAAGGCAAACAAATATATTATGTTGTTGTTATATGCCGTGGAGTTAATTCTAACTCACAATGACCCTGTATAGGGATTCTGAGACTTGAAACCTTCCTAGGAGTAGAAATGACTCTGGTAGCGTAGTGGTTACGAATCGGGCTGTGAACCGCAAGGTCAGCAGTTCGAAACTACCAGCGGTTCCGCGGGAGAAAGATGAGACGTTCTGCTCCCGTAAAGATTTACAGCCTTGGAAACCCTATACGGGGTCGCTATGAGTTGGAACTGACTCCACGGCACTTACCAACAACAAAGGAGTAGAAGTTATCATCTGGTAGGCTTGAACAGCCAACCTTATAGTTCATAATCCAGTGCTTACTGGCTTATTGTATGGAGTCACCATGCTGCTATACATATGTATATACAAAAACATATGTAGTGTGTAAGTGTATATTGTTAAGTGCTGTTGAGTTGGCTCCAACTCATAACAAACTTGTGTAGGGTTTGCAAGGAATGACTGGTTGGTTTGAACCGTTTACCTTGTGTTTAGCAGTTAAGTGCTTATCCTATAGTTCCACACCAAGACTCAATTAGGTACATATATGAATATAAGGAGCTCTGGTAGCGTAGTGGTTACGAATCGGACTGTGAACCGCAAGGTCAGCAGTTAGAAACTACCAGCTGTTCCATGGAAGAAAGATGAGGCTTTCTGCTCCTGTAAAGATTTACAGCCTCGGAAACCCTGTACAGGGTCGGTATGAGTCGGAACAGACTCCACGGCACATAACAACAACAACAATGAATATATGAATGTGTACACATAATAACATGTATTCTATCATGGATATTAAAAGGACAACTCTGAAATTCTTATCTGCTCAATGAATACTGAATCTGAATCCTAGAAAAAGAAGTGAATATTTTCTCGTGCCAGAAAGAAACGTAAATCCAGTGTGAGCATGATTTAGATTTTTTTTTAATGTTTTATTGTGAATTATGTGATATTTTACATGGGAGAACATTAGTTTTACATTCATTCTATTGTATATAATTTCATTGCCATGGTTACAATTCCCTCCAGGCATCATCAACCAACCAAAGGGTATACACTACAGGCCTGAACCCGGGTCGTCAGCACACAGCCCCTCTCCCTTTCTAGATCTAAAGTCCCCAGCTGCTTCATGTCTCCACGTCATCATCTCTGCCTCCATCTTTGCCGTCACTGTTTCTCTGGGTAGGGTCTCGCTCTCTTCTCTTCTCCATTGATGGTCCCAGGGACCTCTACGCCTAGACTGAAAAGTTAATCACTCCCCTCCTTGCTATAAAACATCTACCTATACATTTCCAACCCACACAATCAGTCCTGATAACAAGTATTCACTATTGTATCACAAGAGACCTATCCTCATTTCCTTTCATCAGCTATGCCTAGACAGATTGGATACTACTCAGTGGAGATTCTACCTTCCTCCATGCCCTCTGGATCTAGGTTGCCTCTTGAAAGCTTGTAAACCAGTCACTTCTTGCCTTTGTAGCCATTCCACTCCCATTTTGGGTAACCAGTATCCAGGTTGCCTATCCCTGTCTACTCTGTGTATGGAGGGGGTGGAAATGATCCTCACTGTAAAGATTTGTTCCCTCTTTTGAGCTACTGCATCAATAGGTGTAGGTCAAGTTCATCAAATTGTATCAGATTACTCTTGGTTGTTTTTTTTTTGTTGTTTTTTTTCCTCTTCTATCTTCTTCTGGTTAAGCTCTGATCATCCAGTCATTGAAGCCAGGTCAAGTGGGTATTATCTGCACATATGGGTGTTCTTGTGCATATGCCCTCTCTTCTTACCAGCAGGATGCTTCACTCCCCACTCTAGTGCTCTGTGGCTATGTCACTTACTCTGAGTCCAAAAGTCCCCAGGTCTTGCCACACTGCTGGCCTACCAGGTCTCCACCTGGGTTCACAAGAGTCTATTGAATGTTGTAGGGCTTAGCTTGCAGCTTCATTGCTGTTTTTCCCTCACTTCCCCTTATTGGTGATGAGCGTGGTCACCAATCAGGGCGTGTGTTCCCACTGAGTCTTAGTCTTGGAAGGGGGTTTCCACTGAGGGGACCCGACCACTTGCCTTGATGTCTCCTGGCCAAGCAACTTGCTTGTTCTTGTAGTACAGTTGGTCTGCCTCTATTGTTTTGTATTTTTCCTGTTGGTCTTTCTTTCAAGAAGTATCTTCTGTTCTTCTAGCCACTCCAGGCTGATCTGCTTGTCCTTTCAAATGGAAATTTCCCATTTCTGAAGATCTTGATGTGGTTTAGGCTTCCACCTATGTAGTCTTATGTAATGCAGAGGCTCCGCAGGAAGCCTCCTTCACTGGGCATGTTTTAGCCCCATTTTAGGTATTACAATCAGATATAGGCAGAAATGATTTAGATTTTAAACAGAGACATACAACCGTTATAGCTGCTACATATTAATTATGTTAGGAATGAGAAGGTTCAGTTGTGTCCACTGTGTTAGAAGACCAAATAAAAGCAAGTTGTGGAAATTTGGCTATTGAAGCCAAGAAGAAAGGGAGAAAGTGCCTACTATCCCAGTGGTGATCTTGGTGGGATGGATTTATAATTACAGTGCTATTATAGGAACTGGGGTCTGAGCCATGAGATGCTGAGTTAGAAAAGTTGTACCTATTTCTACTCATTCAATAATATCAATAATATTGACAACCATTCACCGAGTACCTTTTGGAGCTGGGTCTTGCCTTAGACACTGATGTTGGTGACCTCCTCTCATATTCACAACAACCCTTTTGCAGCTGAGAAAACTGGGGTCCCAAGAAGCAACGAATTCTTTCCATATCTAAAACTAAGTAGCTGAGCTTAGAAATTTCAATTTATGGCTGGGTATCTTTGTCTCCACACTACTCTGACAGGTGAGGGAGGGTTGGTTTACTAAGAAATATAATACACCAATAGAAAAGTGTAGGTATAAAGTTTAGGTTACAAGGAGGAAGAGAAAGAGCACATGGAATTTCACACCTTGTTTCCTGCACCCTCAGTCAACATATTTGTTGTTGTTAAGAGCCGTTAAGTTGGTTCTGACTCATTGCAACCCTGTATACGGTTACCAAGGGGTGGCTAGTGAGTTTGAACTGCCGACCTTGTGATTCAGAATGACCTTGAGGTCTAGTGCTTTATCCCACAGTGACCAAGCAGGACTCATGTACTAATGTCCCACTTTTTACTTCTCATCACATGGGAAATTCAGGAACCAGCAAAGAAGTGTAAACGGTGTTTGCCAAGTCCCTTCCATTACATCCACAGAGATTCATTATTCAAGACTGACCAGAAAAACTGTGACTTGCTGCAGGGTCACAGCAATATAGTTTTCAGGGGGCCACCCAGGCACTTATCCCAAAACCCTTGCAATTTAGCCTTTTAAGTTTCCAGGCACATGTAGAATGGATTCTGTTTCTAATCATAACACTACCAAAACTGTCTTCAAATAAGGAACTTGTGAGAGAATCTATCCAAATTAGGAAACCAACATGAGCACAACAGAATCGGCCTTCAGCCTCTCCTGCACACTACCCATACTTTTTTCCACTTGCCTGATACTGTTATTTAAGTACTCTGTTAACTGACAGATTTTTTTTCACAAGGCCAACCAGCTTTAGGAGAACTTAAATTGAGCTTATTTATATTTATCCAAATTCCAAGCATCAAATTTGTTATTTCCACTACGGCCTCTGCTACTGGAAAATATCCACACATACACACTTATATACACATACACACACCAAAGGCTATGGTCCTCTTGGACTGCATTTTGTAGAAGATCTCCAGGTAACTAACTCTCAGAGTCCCTGGCTACCTGCTACCCAGTCACTACCAATTCTGTTGGCTTCAAAGTTAGTATTTATGCCTGATCACTCTTTAGTGTTGCCCTGTGTTCTAGCCCCAAGACTGTGAATTTGGAATATGGATGATCTTTCTATGCTACTTCCAACAAAAGCCCTTGGCTAGAGATCTGCCTCAGTTTCCTGTTCTGTGTCTCAAGCTTCAAGTCTCACCTTAGTATTTAATTTATTTCCCAGGGTTGCAATACCTTTTTAATGAAAATATATGCAAGCTAACAATAATAAACATTATTTATTTTATTAATTGGTTTTGTTCTGTTGTACATCGGGTTGCTATGAGTCAAAGTTGACTGGACGGCACCTAACAACACCAACAATATTTACTACTTTTATTATCTTCTTTATTCTCATGAAAATCCTATGAGACATGTATTATTAATTAACTTTTCAACTAAGGAAAATGAGGTGCTGAATGATTACAAAAAGTGTTTAAGAGCACATAGAGGATGAAGCCAGATTTTGAGCTTAAGTAGTCCATGAAAGTACACACAATCTCTTTCCCATGTTCTCGCTCTCTTTTCAACTTTTTATTTGAAAATAAGTTTGAACTTATAAAAAATTGGCAAACATAGGAATAGTACAAAGAGCATTGAGCACACTGACATTTTTCTTTGCTCAATATCCTCTATTGTTAACATTTGCCTTACTTGCCTAATTATATCATCTCTCTCTGTGTGCATTATAACCTTTGAAAACTGGGGCCCAAGCAAAGCAAAAACCTGTAAGAGAAGGAAAACTCAAATGTAAGGATAAGTCAAAAAATATAATTATAAACCTTGGAAGCAGCAGTCAAGAAATCAAACGATGGATTGCATTGGGCAAATCTGCTGCACAAGACCTCTTTAAAGTACTGAAGAGCAAAGATGTCAGCTTGAGGACTAGGGTGTGCCTGAACCAAGCCAGGGTATTATTAATAACCTCATAGAGGAAAACCCCCAGTAAGATGGATTGGCAATATGGCAGCATCAATGGGCTCAAGCATGGTAACAACTGTGAAGCTGACCCAGGACCAGGCAGTGTTTCGTTCTGTCATGCATAGGGTCTCTGTGAGCCCATACCAACTCAATGGCACATAACAACAACAACAACATAAGTATGCGAAAGTTTTACAGTAAATAAAGAATACCATAGAAGAATTGATGCATTTGAGTTTTGGTGTTGGAGGAATGAGAATCTTAAAAGTACCATGGGCTGCCAAAAGAACAAATAGATCTGTGTTGGAAGCAGTATAGCCAGAATGCTCATTGGAAGCCAGGATGGCCAGACTTCATCTCTCACACTTAGGACATATTATCAGGAGGGACCAGTCCTTGGAGAAGGATATCATGTTTGATAAAGTAGAGGGTCAGAGAAAAAGAGGATGGCCTTCAATGAGATGGATTGACACAGTGGCAGTAGCAATGGGCTCAAATTAGGTGACAATTGGGAGGTTGGCCCAGGGCAAGGCAGTGTTTCTGTTCTGTTGTGCATAAGGTCACTTTGAGTCAGTAAGGACTGGATGGCACTTAACAATAGCAACAAAGCATTCCCTAAATAATTCAGGAGTCTTCGATTTACACCACATCAAAACAGTAGTTTTGGCATCCTTGTTGTTATTGTTGTTAAATGCCTGTGGGTTGGTTCTGACCCTACATAGGATTTCCAAGTAGTGACTGGTGTGTTTGAAGTGCTTACCTTACAGCACCACACAAATTGTGTTCCTTTTTAATGTTCTTTGAGATTGGAGTACAAAAAAAAGTATTAAGGAGCAAGATCAGGATTGTAGGGTGGATGGGATAAGGTTTCCCAATGAAATCCTCATAGAACAGCACTTGTTACCCTCGAAGAATGGGCAAGTACATTGATGTGATGGAAAAAATTCCTCAGCGCAACATTTCTATCAATGCACTTTTCAATGTTGTTATAACTTCTTGATAGTAATCCTCTATGATCACTTTACATCTCAGAAAAATTTACCAAGATTACCCCTTTAGAGAGCCATAAAATTTTTCTCCACAATCTAATGACCTAATCTGTCTGCCTTGAATACAACTGACGCAGCAGATCCCCCTCAAAAATCACCGTTTTCATTGAACCTTTATTTTGAAGGCACCCTAATGAGAAAAAGAAAAGTGTATTACTGAAAAAAACTTGTCTTCAGCCATCCACTGATTGCAGAGACATGTTTAAACATGATTGGTTTGAATGAACCTGTGCATGTATGAATTGGAACCCTAGTAACAATATTTTTGACTTGCCATTGTAGTTTGCACTAATAGAAAGCAGTAGAAAAGTGATAAGATTGCAATGTGTTAAAGGCAAAAAACGTGCAAGGCCTGTAAAAATAAAGCAGTCCAGTTGAGTTCCAGCTGTGGCAAGATGCACTATGGTTGTGGTGGTGGTTTGTGTGTCATGGAGACAGTTCTGACTCAATAGCAACCCTGAATAAGGTTTACGATGCTATAAATCATTACAGGAGCAGAAATCCTCATTTTTTCCCATGGAACACCTGGTAGATTTGAGCTACTTACCTTGTAGTTAGCAACCAAGCTCGTAATCCATTATGCTACCAGGGCTTCTTAGGATGCACTGTATCTAAACATATACAAAACTTTATAACTTATAAAATACACCACTTGTCTGTCATTTAGTTGTGATATGGTGGCTTGCATGTTGCTGTGAAGCTGGAAGCTATGCCACCAGTATTTTTAATACCAGCAACAGCATCCATGATGTGCAGGTGTCAGTTGAGCTTCAAAACTAAGACAGATTAGGAAGAAGGAAAGGCAGACTGATTCAGAATGTTTAGAGACTGAAAACTTTATGAATAGCAGTGGAGCAGTGTCATCTATCACCAGAATATTGAATACTGAAACATTATTAATAGCATCAGAATATTGTCAGATATAGTGCTGGAGGTTGAGACCCTCAAGTTGGAAACCACTCAAGATATGACTGGGAAAGAGCTGCCTCCTGAAAGGAGAGCTGACCTTTTGGAACCTCCATTTGCTTATCAAACACAAGTCAAAGTGAAGAGAAAGAGCTATAAACATCAGAATATGGAAAGCACAAAATATGAATACAGAAAAATGTAAGTTTTCAAAAATGAAATGGAGCACATAATATTGATATCCTAGGTAAGCTGAACTGGACTGGTATTGGCCATTTTGAGTCTGACAATCATACGGTTTACTATGCCCGGAATGACAAATTGAAGAGGGATGGTGTAACCAAAAAGAATATTTAAGATTTATCTTGAAGTATAATGCTGTCTGGGATAGGATAATGTCCATATACCTACAAAGAAGACCAGTTAACACCACTATTATTTAAATTCACATACCAAACACTAAAGCCAATTATGATGAAATTGAAGAATTCTATCAACTTATTCAGTCAGAAATTAATTAAACATGCAATCAAGATATATTGATAATTATTGGTGATTGGAATGCAAAGATTAGAAAAAAGGAAGGAACAGTAGTTGGAAAATATGGCCTTGGTGATAGAATGATGCAGGAAATCACATGATGGAATTTTAAAGACCAATGACTTATTCATTGCAAATAGCTTTTTAAAACATGAAAGACAACTATGCACATGGACCTTGCCAGATGGAATACACAGAAATCAAATTGGCTACATCTGTGGGAAGAAAAAGTAGAAAAACTCCATATCATCAGCCAAACAAGGACAAGGACAGAAGCTGAAGAAAATTAAAACAAGTTCACAGCAGCCTAAATATAACCTTGAACATATCTCACCTGAATTTAGAGATCATCTCAAGAACAGATTGGCTGCATTAGACACTAATGATGGAAGACCAGATGAGTTCTGTGATGGCATCAAGAACCTCATACAGAAAGAAAGTAAAAGGTCATTAATAAGACAAGAAAGAAGGAAAAGACCAAAATCTATGTCAGAAGAGATGCTAAAACGTGATCTCCAGCTTAGAGATGCTAAAGCAAATGGAAGAAATGAGAAGGTAAAAGAGTTGAATGGAAAATTACAAAAGGCAACTCAAGAAGACAAAGTCAAATATTATAATGATATGTACAAAGACCTGAATTTAGAAGACCAAAAAGGAAGAACACAGTCAGAATTTCTCAAGCTGAAAGAACTGAAGAAAAAATAGAATCCTTGACTTGAAATATTGAAGGATTCTATGGGCAAAATATTGAATGATGCAGAAAGCATCAAAAGAAGATACAAGGAATATGCTGTCACTGTACCAAAAGGAAATGGGGTATATTTCAAGAGGTAGCATATGATCAAGAACCTATGGTGCTGAAGAAAGAAGTCCAAGGTGTATTGAAGACATTGACAAAGAATAAGTTTCTAGGAATTGATGGAATACCGATGGAAATCTACCAACAAATTAATGCAGTACTGGAGGCACTCACTCATCTATGCCAAGAAATTTGGAAGACAGCTACCTGTTCAATTGATTTGTGCCCATTTCAAAGAGAGCTGATTAAATGGAATTTGGAATTTATAGGAAAATATCATTAATATCACATGCAAGTAAAATTTTTCTAAAGATAATTCAAAATGGCGGCAACAGTGCATTGAAAAGAACTGCCAGAGGTTTAAGCTGGATTCAGATGAGGGCTATCATTGCTGGTATTAGGTGGATCTTGGCTGAATGCTAAGAATACCAGAAAGATATTTACTTCAGCTTTATTGGCTACACAAAGGCTTTCAATTGGATAGATCATGACAGGCTATGGAAAAATATTGCAGGTAATATATATTCAAAAACACCAAATTGTGCTCAAAAGGAAACTGTACATAGACCATGAGGCAGTTGTTCTAACAGAACATGGAAACACGAATGATTTTAAATTAGGAAATCTGACAGGGTTGTATTCTTTCACTATACTTATCAGTCTGTATGTTAAGCAAATAATCCAAGAATCTGGATTATATGAAGAAGAACATTGCATCAGAATTGGAGGATGATTCATCAACATGTGATATGCAGATGATACAGCCTTGCTTACTGAAAGTGAAAAGGACTTGAAGTACTTACTGATGAAGATCAAGGACCACAGCCTGTGGTATGGGTTGGACTTCAATGTAAAGAAAACAAAGGTCCTCACCACGAGTTCAATAAATGACATCAAGATAAACGGCGAAAGGATTGAGGTTTTCAAGACTTCATTTTGCTTCGATCAACCATCAATACTCATGGAAGCGGTAGTCAAGAAATCAAACGATACATTTTATTAGGCAAATTCACTGCACAAGACCTCTTTAAAATATTGAAGAGCAAAGATTTTAGTTTGAGGACTAAGGTGCACTTGACATAAGCAGTGGTATTTTCATATGCATGTCAAAGTTGGGCAATGCATAATGAAGACAATAGAAGAGTGGATGCATTTGTGCTATAGTGTTGGCGGAGAAATTAAAAGTATCATGGACTGCCAAAAGAACAAATAAATCTGTGCTAGAAGAAGTACAGCCAGAATGCATTTTAGAAGTCAGGATGGCCAACCATCTTCTCTCATACTTTGCACATATTATCAAGAGGAATCAATGCATGAAGAAGGACATCATGCTTGATAAAGTGGAGGGTTAGTGAAAAAGAGGAAGACCCCCAACGAGATGGATTGGCACAGTGTCAGCAGCAGTGGGTTCCATGCCTAGCTAAGATTGTGTGGTTGGAGCAGAATCTGTCAACGTTTCATTCTGTTTTGCATAATGTTGCTCTGAGTCAGTACTTACTCGATGACACCTAACAATAACAGCAATAACATGGTGAGCAGATAATCCAAGAATCTGGATTATATGAAGAAGAACATGGAATCAGGGTTGGAGAAAGACTCTTTCTTTAATGATAAATTGAGGCTTGCTGAACTCAAAGAGGACTTAATGTACTTACTGATGAAGACCAAAGACCACAGCTTTTAGTATGGGTTTCACCTCAATGTAAAGAAAACAGTTTGAGGACTAAGATGAGCCTGATCCTTGTTGTTAAGTGCCATTGAGTAGATTCTGACCCATAGCAACCCTGCATAGGATTTCCAAGGAGCAGCTGGTGAGCTTGAATTGCTGACCTTGTGGTTCAAACTGACTTTGCAGTCCAGCACATTAAACTATAGCACCACACCAGGACTCCGAGCATGACCCTATTGGTATTTTCAATAAACTCATATGGATGTGATCTATTCTATATCTATATGCTATTAAGTATATTTTGTAATCAATTGAAAAAATAGAATTATGAATATAGATTAGATTAATATTTTAATTAATGTAAATTTCACTGAAACATCTGTTTCACTACATAGATGTTCTATGGTTGTGTAAGAGAATGTTCCTATTAAGAAATGCACATCCAATTAGTTAAGGACAAAAGGGTACAATATATTTAATTTTCTTCCAAATGATAAGTAGAAAATATATGCTGTTATTTTTGTTAGGTGACATTGAGTTGATTCATAGAAACCAGGAGCCCTGGTGCACAGCGGATAAAACACTCAGCTGTTAACCAAAAGGTCAGTGGTTGGAGCGCACCAGCCACTTTGCAAAGAAAAACATGGCCATATATTTTAGTAAAAATTACTGCATTGGAAATTCCATGTGGTAATTCGACTCTGAACTATAAGGTTTCTATAAGTCACAATTGACTCAGTAACAGTTGGTTTGGTTTGGATTAATGGGAAAACCGAGCTGCTAATTAATGTTTCTGTGGCACTTTTTATCTTGGAGCACACAGCTCCTAACAATGCTGTAAAGAAAGGGACTGTCTCTAAACTACAGCCTTAAAATCTCTCAACACTCTAAACACCATTGCCCAAATCCAGGAACAGCAAACCCAGGCTGCACAGGACAAGTAAGTTTGTTCACCAGGTATAAGGTGATGTGAATGACAACAACTATGTAAGACAAGAACAGTGGAGAACATACTCTACCAAAAGGTCTCAGCATAAAATTTATATTATCTTGACAAAACCTCTAGAAATGCTTTCATTCTACATTTTTTGGTTATCTCTTATTATGACAACAATTTTTTAATATCTTATTCTTTACAATATTACAAAATTGTTGTCATAAGAGACTAGGAAGATGATTCAGTAGTTCCTGTAAAATGTTGTTGTGGTTGTTAGGTGCCATCGAGTTGGTACCGACCCATAGCAACCTTATGCACAGCAGAACGAAACAATGCCCGATCCTGGGCCAACCTCACTACTGTTGCCCCACTTGAGTCCATTGATGCTGCCACTTGGCCAATCCCTCTCACTGGGGGTCTTCTTCTTTTTCTCTGATCCTCCACCTTACCAAATATGATATCCTTCTCCAGCGACTGGTCCCTCCTGACAATATGTCCCAAATATGAGAGATGAAGTTTGACCATCTTGGCCTCCAAGAAGCAGCACTCTGGCTGCACTTCTTCCAAAATGGATCTGTTGGTTCTTTTGGCAGCCCATGGAACTTTCAATATTCTCCTCCAACACCATAACTCAAAAGCATCAATTCTTCTACGGTCTTCCTTATTCACTGTCCAACTTTTGCATGCATATGAGGTTATTGAAAATACCATGGCTTGAGTCAGGCACACCTTAGTCCTAAAGCTGACATCTTTGCTCTTCAACACTGTAAAAAGGTCTTGTGCAGCAGATTTGCCTAATGCATTATGTTTTCTGATTTCTTGACTGCTACTTCCATGAGTGTTGATAGTTGATCCAAGAAGAACGAAGTCCTTGACAACTTCAATCTTTCCTCTGTTGATAAGAATGTTGTTGATTGGTCCAGTGGTGAGAATTTTTGTTTTCTTTGCATTGAGCTGTAATCCATACCAGAGGCTGTGCTCTTTGATCTTCATCAGTAAATGTTTTAAATCCTCTCCACTTTCAGCAAGCAAGGTTGTATCAGCTGCATATTGCAGGCTGTTAATGAGTCTTTCTGTAAAATAGTTTATCTAAAATTATGTATTATTAATGATAACTTAGAGTTTTTCTTTCAGCTTCATAACTCATTACTGGCAATGACATGAACACTGTACTGAGTGTCTTTCATGTATCAGCCGTTATATTTCAGGCATTTCATGTTTCTTGGGCAGTGATGAAACTGCTATTGAATTAATGCCATGTATTAACCAGAGCCTTGAGAGTGTCTTTATTTCTGTAACCCCCAACCAGGTCTCTATAGCCTCACTCACACTGAGCTTCTTATGTGTCCCTAATACACAGTACCCGCTACAGCTCTGAGACTTTGCAAATACCAGTCTTCAGTTTGAATCATCCTTCTTCTCTTCTACCGATACACATTCTTCAAGGTCCAGCAGATTCAGCCAGCCCTCCTTGGTGCTACGCTTGCCCTTTAGTCACACTCTAGAAGAGAATCCCTCTCATGGTGTTATTACTCTGTGTTCATTTGTCTGCTTTCCCACTAAACTCATTCCCTTAAGGGGAAGGCAGTGCATCTTTCCATCTGCCTAACGTAAGGACTGGGTCACAGAAGATACTCAATAAGTGTGTCTCAAGTAGAAATTGCTCCACAATATGAGTTGCAAGAATACAACAATTCCTTAACTTTCCAAAGAAAATCTGACTCTGCTCTGATTTCTCAGCTGTCACTTGATAATGAACATATTATTTGTCATTCACTAAGCCCAGGTATTTCATGAAAATGTGGACTTGTCTTCAGGTGATTATTCAGCATAGGTTGCCTTCCATTCTACTTCTCTTTCTGCTATCCTGAGACAGTGATGGAGCTGTTTCTTCTCTCATCACCTTTGGATGACCCTCTGCATACTTTTTTCACCCCTTTCCACTTTCAAGAAGTCCCTGAGTGGAGCAAGCAGTTGACATATTGGGATGCTAACCAAAAGTCTAGAGGTTTGTGTCCACCCAGAGGTGGTACAAAACAAAGGTCTAGGGAGCTACTTCCAATTAATCCACCATTGAGAAATCATTTGAGTAACTATAGGGTTGTACCACTGATTATTGCAATTGTTATCAATAAGTTACACATTTATCAGGAGTTAAACTGGCCAAAGTTGGGTGACAGATATAAAAGTGACCGAAAAAAAGAATATCTGATGAGGGTGCTTATGTACAGCTAAAAACCTCATGGCATTTGGTTCCTTGATTTGGAGGTTTGGAATCATGGTTTCATGGGATGTCCCTGTTGATTGGCCAAATGGCATGCTTATTGCTTCTGTTCTACTTCCTATTTCACTGCATGGTTCCTGGGGTCTGAAAAGTTTACAAGTGTTCCTTCAAGGCCTAACAATTGGTCTTTATTCACCTGGAGCAACAGGGGAAGAAGGAAAGTTAGGAATAAGAAGAATATATGAAATGTGGGTGGCTAATTACCTCCAGGACAAACTGCCTCCTTTGCTATGAGACCAGAAAAACTGAGTGGTGCCCACTACAATTACTAACCATTTCAATAAAAAGTTTTATATAATCACTGTGATTAAAAGAAGAAAATTGCAAAACGGACTTTTAAATTTTCATAGAATCTGCTTTCTGGAGTTCTAGATTGATGAACCCCTGAGACTCTTATCCTGAGATAATCTTTTAACCTTTTAAACCAAAATTATCCCCTGTAGTTGTCTTAAAATCAAATAATAGCTTAGCTTAACTAGAAAGGAATGTGTGTCTTAAGCATGGTACTCTTTCAAATTGGCAGTAAGAACTAGACATATTAGATAGGAACCTTAGGGGCAAATTGGCAGTAAGAACTAGACATATTAGATAGGAACCTTAGGGGACAGTGAGTTGATGTTAACATTGGAGAAAACCACAGAAAAGGAGAATGAGAATGTTTACACAACTCAAAGAATGTATTGATTGTCACTCAATCGTACATGTTGAAGATGTTGAGTTGGTATATGCTTTGCTGTATATATACACTCAACGATAACTAAATATTACTTTAAATAAAAGTAAATAAATATGTTTAAAAAAAAAAAAAAGTAAACCCAAGTCTATTCTGATACACAAGGAGTCATCATGAGTCAGATTTGACTTGATGGCAATTTATTTTTCATTTTTCTCTTTTCAAGGTGGCAGCATTTGGGACAACAACCAAAAGTACCTAATTAGCCATAGTCTATTTTCACATCTGCAAATGTGAGCAGGAGATGAGTCTGGGCAAACCTCATTTAAAAAATACCTCAGCCTCATTTCCTTCAAGCTTAGTGTAGAAATTTTCCCCAAAACAGATATGTAAAAGTGAGGCTGTGGGGAGGGGAACAGTGGTTGTTCAGTGATTATATTCATGTCTTCCAAAGACCATAGTTCAAATCTGCAGACTCAACAGGAGCTAATAGCAATAACAACAAAGTTGTCATCCCATTTGCCCATACCTACAGCTGTAGTGGAGTAGTGGTTAAGAAGCTGCTAACCTCAAGGTCAGTAGTTTGAAACTACCAGCAGTTCCACAGGAGAAAGATGAGACTTTCTGCTCCTGTAAACATTTATAGCCTCGGAAACCTTATACAGGAATGCAGTGAGTTGGAAGAGACTCTACGACTCAACTCGTAACCACTGCCAACAATAACTACCTCAGAGAAGGGAGGGAGAGACAGAGGGAATGACTGATGGAAGGAGAGGGTAGGAAAGAGGGAGGGAGGGAGGAAAAGAGAAAAAAGGGAGAAAAAGAAAAGACCAATCTGAGCAAAGAAGCCCAGAAACTCAAGAACACTGAAGTCTGGTTGCTCTTCCTCTGTGGGTGAGGAACACAATTACTTCTTCATCCATTTTCTAATAAGTTTGCTCAAGCAAAGAAAAAAAAAATAATAATAATATGAGGCACAGGTTAATTTCCATATTAAGTTATTAACATATTAGCTTGGCACAAATGTTTATTGAATGAATCAATCAGTAAATGAGTTCTCATGGTTAGTTCATTATCATGAATCTGGTTTTATTTAAACTACATAAATACCATTCAATGATCATTTTCTCACAACTTGATAATTATGTAGGTAAGATCAATGATCAAAAGCCATTCCCTTACTGCGCTAAAACATAGACAAGACTTTTTCAGTTCTGCTCCATGGAAGGGGATTTCTCTTCTGCTTCAGAAAAAGACTTGTGTTTACTCCGCATTTTAAAGAAAGTGGTTAAGATGAGATCTTGCATTTGGCTTCCACTGGACAACTTCAAGCAGAAGCTATATTTCACTGAGAGAAGTAAAACAAACAAAACACATTTTCCTCTTAATCAGAATTTCTTTAAGAGAATCAGGATTACATGCCATAATATCCCTAATCAAGGGACAATAACAGATTCCCAGGGTAAACTGTACCTCTGATCTAATGTACTCTTACAAACAAGTATAAGCAAAAAATGGAGACTTCACTCCCTCACATCATCTGCTCATTAATTTACGTAACAGAACAAAATGGCCCACCAAGCTCTTTTCTAGTTAGCAGGGCTTATTTACATTCCTTTCCCTCCCCCAGCCCCCTTTTTATAACCAACAGCAAATTACCAGTATTGATAAACCATTAGAAAATAAAATAAGAGACAATTTTATTGACAGCTAAATGAAGTAATGCCTGGGTTGTGTTGGTTTTCAGCAGTGGAGCTTTTTGTATTCATTAAAACTCTGTAAGCAGCATGTGTTAAATTTTTGATATATGCAGTGTGCCCTGAAATCTTTATCTACATTAAGCTGAGACACCAATTTGCACCCTTGTTGCACCCTAATAGGCTGATTTATTGTGGTTTCTTAAGGCCTATTAATGAAAGAGCTTGGAGTTTTTTAGTGGCCTAAATCAATTTCATTTTTGGAGGCAGCAGAACTTGTCAAGGTCCATGTCTCTCATTTCCTCTTTTGTTAATGCGGATGGATAATGTGAGCTCTGTGCTGTTTGCAGCAGCCTGGGCTCTTGACAGATAGACATGTGAGCTAGAGAGGACCTGGGCATCTACACAAACTCAGTGAGGGGAGTGATTTAAAAAAAAAAAAAAAAAGCCATAGGATTTCAGAGCTATCTGCAAGAGAGACAAATGTTGATAGAAAGCTTTTACAAAGTAAATAAATACAAATGAAAAACAGGGGAAAAAACAACACACACACACAGAAATTTGACGAGAAGCAGGGGTTTATTGTGAAATCCCCACTGCTAGTAGCAAGTTCATGGCACAGCAACTCTGATCATTGGTCTCCCTTGTTTGAATGGAAAGCTTTGTGGGACTCGGTCTCTTGTTCACTGAGATCTACTGAGCATCTAGAATAAGCACTGAGAATAGGGTCTGAGCTCAATGAATATTGTTATTATTTTTTAGTTGCCATTGAATTGATTCCAACTCATGGCAAGCTCATGTGTTGAGAGTAGACCTGCTTTATAAACTTCCAATATCATTAAGCGATTTTATTTTTTAATCAATATGGAGTCTTGGTGGGGCCCTTGGTGCAAATGGCTAAGACTATCACATGGCTACTAAATGAAAAGTTGGAGGTTGTAGTCCACTCCATGGGCACTTCAGAAGAAATGCCTGGTGATTTGCTTCCAAAAAATCAGTCATTGAAAACTCTACAGAGCACTATTCTACCCTGACATACAGGGAGTCAACTAAGTCAGAATCAACTAGGGGTGTGGCACAATGCCATCAAGTCAGTTCTGACTCATAGAAACCCTGTTGTATAGGGTTTCCGAGGCTATAAATCTTTACAGAAGTGGTAAGCCTCATCTAGTAGCAACTAATAATTGATTGTTACCAGTAGCATCATGACACCTTTCAGAATCGGATGAAAGCTTTAATCTCTTTTCCCCAAAAAATGTTTAGCTGTTAACTTTTTCATACAATTTCAGATTTCTCTGAAAACCCATGGGTAGACCTCAGGGTAAGGTACTTTCTGGTCTACACAGTTTCAAGAAGTCAGATTGTTTCACTGCTAGAGTTAAGGTAACATTGGGTATATGTGCCAAGAGTAGGGAGAGAAGAAACTGATCCAATTGGACAGGATGTTTCTCTACTTACTTTTCCTAGAAGTATCCTCACTCAGACAGTCAAGTAAACCATCCAAGAATTAATTAGATATACTAATCACTGTTCACAGCCCAGAAGATATTAAAGAGATAATGAGTAAATTTGTTAAACGCACACACACACACAAAATGTTCCGCCTTTCTCTTCCAAATTTGTTAGTTGATTTGTTTCCTAGTGTTAAGGTGAGTTAATGATGAGTTGATGTTGTTTTCATTTTATGGAGAGAGTTCAGAATATTCAGAGGCAGATCTCATTTAGAGCCAATCTGGCCCCAAAATTAAATTACCCCTTCGTTTTGCTATCTTGGAATAAAAGTGCTTAATGTGAATTCCAAAGGCCTCTGATACACAACAAAATCTGAAGAATCATTGAAAGAATGGGAAGATGTTGCTGTCAGTTGCTATTGAATCAATTCTGACTCATAGCAATCCTATACTACAGACTAGCACGGCTCCTTAAGGTTTCCTAGACTGTAAATCTTTATGGAAGCCTTATCTTTCTCCCGTGGAATGACTGGTAAGTTTGAACCACCAACTCTGTGGTTAGCCGTCCAATGCTTAACCCATTATGCCACCTGGACTCCATCTCTGACTCATGTTGTTATTTTTGGTGCCATTCAGTCAATTCTGACTCAATCTGACTCATAGTAGCTCTATATAGAATTTCCAAGGAGCTCTGGTAGCATAGTGGTTCTGAGTTGGGCTGCTAACCTCAAGGTCAGCAGTTCAAACAAGCTGTTCCATGGGAGAAAGATGAGGCTTTCTGTTCCCGTAGAGATTTATAGCCTCAGAAATCCTACACAGGTTCATTATGAGTCAAAACCGACTCCGCAGCACATAACTACACTTACCACCAAATATTCATAGGAGTAGAAAGCTTCATCTGTCTCCTATAGAATGACTGGTGAGTTTTAACTGCTGACGTGTGGTTAGCAGTCCAGTGCTGATCACCAGCTCAGACTCATAACAACCTGAAATACATAAGAACGAAACATTGCTCAGTCCTGCACCATCCTCAGAATCGTTATCCAAAGTTGCTCATTGGCTGACTTTCAGAAATATATTACCCAGAAACTAATCAGACCTAAGGAGCGCTGGTAGCATAGTGGTTACGAATCAGGCTGTTAACCTAAGCGTCAGCAGTTCGAAACAACCAGCTGTTCCGCAGGAGAAAGATGAGGCGTTCTGCTCTCCGTAAAGATTTACAGCCTTGAAAACCCTATACCGGGTCGCTATGAGTCGGAACCGACTTCATGGCACATTACAACAGCAACAACGTGGAGTCTTGGTGTGGCGCCATGGGTTAATGTGCCAGACTGCAAAGCCGTTTGAACTGCAAGGTCGGCAGTTCAACCTCACCAGCTGCTCCTCGGAAAACCGATACAGGGTCGCTATGGGTCAGAATCGAGTCACTGGCACTTAACAACAACAATTGGTTTAGATATGCACATTGATGCAATCTCTCTTTATTATTGTGTAAGTTAGTTTTGTTTAGCAGATTTTAGTCCCCATTAACCTAAATCTTACCCCTCACAGCACTCCTAGTTCATTATAGTTGTGCTTCATCGTGTACCAGGAACATCTGATACAGAGCCAAAATGTTCAGTCAGGATTATGAAACAAAGGCTGTCACAAAATCTTGCTACTTTGGCAACATTCTGATACATTGACCCAAAACTGAGGATAAAATTTAATTTACAAAATTAGAAAATTCTTCAGGGGGCCCCGAATGTTGCTTTGAAAAGAAGAAGGAGTTGTTCATATTTAGCACTTAGTTGCTAACCAAAAGTTTGCAAATGTGAATCCACCCAGATGTACCACAGTAGAAAGACCCCGTGATGTACTTCTAAATAAAAGTCAGCCATTGAAAACCGTATGAAACACAGTTGTACTCTGATACATATGGAGTGCATAAGCCCAGATCTACTCAAGTGTAACTAGTTGGTTTCCTTATCTTTAAAACAAGGATGTGAATAATTATCCTTGGCCTCATAGTGTGGTGCTATAGGATCAGCACTGGAATGCAAATAAGATCAGTAGTTTAAACATACCAGCAGCTCCTCAAAAACTCTATACAGAGTTGCTATGAATTGGAACCAACTCAATGCCACGAAATAACAATAGTTATCTTTAAGAAAGTTGAGAGGAGTTTTGTTGTTGTTTGTTGTTAAGTGCCGTTGAGAGTTGGTTCTGACACATAGTGACCTGTATAGGGTTTCTGAGGGTCGGTTGGTGATCTTGAACTGCCAACCAAAATGTCCTTGCAGTCCACAACATTAATCCACAGTGCCACATCAGGAGGAGTAAACAGAATTATTTTCTAAGGTACTTAGGACAGTGCCCAGGAGTATAAAGCATGCATTCAATATATCGTTGTTGTTGTTAAGTGCTGTCTAATTGGTTCTGACTCATAGCAACCCTATAAAGGGGTTCAAACTGACCTTTCAGTCCAGTGCATTAACCCACAGTGTCATACCAGGACTCCATTCAATAAATAGATGTTCACTATTTAAAATACCAAGAACGCCAAATTAGAACTGAAAAGGGGTATCTAGGTGAGCTGAGGGGATCAACATTGGTATATTTTTCAAAACGAAATCAACTGTTAACAAAAAATACAGGCATTTGTCTCAAGATTATTTCTTTGAGGAGCGAGATGGAGAGGGGCAAGCAAGAATTCTTATGAGCAATGAGCATGGTAGCAGGGAATATGGTAGTCCGCAGTTACAGTAGAAAAGAGAAAACAGTTGAGAGAAATATAGAAAATAGAAATAAAATAAAATTCCCAATTATTTAGCAACAATAACATTTAGATAAGTCATTTAAAAAGGAAAGACTAGTATAACTCAGGCCAGTGAAGCTATCAATATTTGTTCCCAGAAAGACAATTCTGCAACAAAGCCTCTCATAAATGAAAATATGTCCAATTCACAACAAAAGAAAGACTGTAGGCCCAAGCCAGAAACTATTCTTGGATTGATTTTTTTTTTTTTAATGACACCAAATATAGCCAACTAGAATTCTATTTAAAAATTACATTCTATTTAACCTTTCTAGATGAAGAATTTTCATTTAATGGGAAATCTACATTTTATCATAGGGTAGAACTCCCTGTCCTCGGCTGTTATTCTTGGAAGAAGCAAATCCATTCTGAACCTGAATAAAGACCGACAATTGTGGCACATATCCCTCAGGCATGAATGACTATAGCCTGCATGATTTACAGAGCAGGAAAGATTTCTACTTTCAACAAGAAATGCTCCATAGTGAATCTTCTCTGAAGGAATGCCACTAATCCAGTCTATGAAGATAGAGCACATGACAAAAGCAAAAGGAAGAATTGTAGAATAAATGACGGTTATAATTAAAACACTATTGTTAAGAAAGGACTTAGTTATCAAGGATAAAAGAGTCAGCAGCAAGTTTAAGCAATGAAATGATGTGCCATAGGCAGTTTCTCACATTCTTGCTTACTTTAGGAAATTATGATAGGCTAATCAAAGAGTTCCATGATCCTATAATAGTCAGAAAGAATAAAGGGAGTCATGAAGAACAAAGGAACCTAAACAACTCATTTCTAAAACAACAGCTAAGAGTCTCAGCAGGTTAATTGAGAAATCGGTTAGTGATGAGTTCGGCACATTTTCATTTCTACAAGATACTGCTTGTTAACACATGAGCATAACTAATGGATGTTGAATAGTATCAGACCTTTCCAGTACAGAGAATGCTAAATCGGTCTTACAAACTCAAAGAGAGACAAGTCTTTCTTGCTCATCATATTCTTATTCTAACAAGAAATTGGCCCTGTTACTACTTGTATCTATTGTCTACATATGAAATCATCAGACAGAGAATTTAGATTCTCACACTTCTCAGGGGTTAACTATTTCACCTTTTTTTCTTTTGGGGAGCTGAGGAGAAAGATATTGACTATAAAATATTAACAGCATATAATATCACTGTGATACTTTTGATTGCAAGAAACAAGAAGTCCCAATTTAAACAATAAAGAAATTATTGCTGACTTCATTAAACATAAAACATCAAGTATTAGATAAAGCATTATTTTATGAGTTACTAAGAAAACAAAAAGCATTGCCAATGAAACTGACACAATGGTTTCTAATGATTTAAAATATTCATTTAATGCCTTTCTAAGAGAATTTTGAAACTTATTTAGATATATTGTGATAGCTGTTGTTGTTAAGTGCCATCAAGTCGTTTCCGACCCATAGCGACTCTGTATAGGGTTTCCGAGGAGCAGCTGGTGAGCTTGAACCAATGATCTTGCAGTTCAAATGACTTTGCAGTCTGACGCATTAACCCACGGTGTCACACCAGTACTCCATCAAATTGGTTCTGACTCATGTGACCCTAATGCACAACAGAACGAACACTGTCTTACCCTATGCCAACCTCCCAATCATGTTTGACTCCATTGCTACAGCCATGAAGTCAATCCATCTTGTTGAGGGTCCTCCTCTTTTATTGTTGTTGTTGTTAGGTGCCATCAAGTCGGTACTGGCCCATTGCGACCTTTTATGCACAGCAGAATGAAACAGTGGGCCAACCTCACTACTGTTGCTCCGCTTGAGTCCATTGATGCTGCCACTTGACCAATCCGTCTCATTGGGGGTCTTACTCTTTTTTTCTGACCTTCCACCTTACCAAACATGATATCCTTCTCCAGCGACTGGTCCCTCCTGACAATATGTCCGAAGTACTTACCCTCTATTTTATGAATCAAGATGTCCTTATCCAGGAGTTGATCCCTCCTGATAGCATATCCAAAATAGGTGAGACAAAAGCTTGCCATCCTCACTTTCAAGGAGCACTCTGTCTATACTTCTTCCCAGACAAATTTGTTTGTTCTTCTGACAGTCCATGCTTCTTTTAATACTCTCTAACAACATAGTTCAAATGCATCAGTTCTTTCCCAGTCTTCTTTATCCCTTGCCCAGCTTTAACATGCATATCATATATACATATATAAACACAACAGCATAACCTTAAATGAAATATATTGGTTTAACACTTCTTAAAATCTCTTCACAATCAGAGTGTGAATCTTCTGAATTACTAGTTAAATTCAAGACCATCAATATCCAACAGATCATGCTCTATGAGATTTAAAGTGTTAGTGATGCAGCATTTCTTTAAAAAAAAAAAAAAAAAGCTTGACTACTGCCTCATGGATTTTCTTCTAAGCCACTGACATACAGTATGTAATTTTTTATGCTAGAGCTTTTTTTATCTTTCCAAAAGGTTTTCAGACAAAACATGGGATCCTTTCTTAAATATCCTTTGGTGATTTGTTGACTGAACTGTCTAGAGGCTACAGCTATTCAGTCATGCCACCAAGAATAACAATGAAGTTGACACAGGCAATGACAACTATATCTGTACTGCCCCTGGCCAGCAATGACCTTCAGCAATTATCATGGAAAAATACATTCTTATTTTAAAGTGGTTGGAAATGTGAAAATAAAGTGTAATATAGAATAAACAAAATAAATTCTTTAACACGAAATCTAAAGATATGATAACTATGGGGCAGGTTCATTTTGTGGTTCAATGATGATGTCTTCAGAGACCCAGGTTCTTTTCACCTTTCTTCAGATTAATTGCCTTTATGAACCCAGGTAATGTCAGAACTCCAGAATTCATATGCAAACATGATATCCCTAGGAAGAAGAGAGAGTATTTGCTTCCAAGTGTATATTATACCAGCAAGCAAAATAATCCCTTTAAAGAATATTCTAGTCATATGGGAAGACTAAAGAAGTCATTAGAGACAAGTGGAGAGAAGGGAATAAAAGTAGAGAGAATTATAAGTCAAGACAGTATCTCATCTAACTCAAAAGCGAGCTGCTTGAGACTGCAAAGAAGGTCAATTTGGAAGTTTGGGGGGAACACAGAAGGTATTGTGGCTTTGATCCATTTCACTTTCACAAAAAATGGAATTCCTGTACCATATAGGGTATTTCTATGCCAACTCAAGGCAGCCTTAATAATGTTCAGAAGGTAATGGCATTTTTAAATAGAGGGAAAGTCTAAATTTGATTCAGAAAACCCCCTCTGATTTTCACCTAGCCTGAAATGTGTTGAAAACTGTGTGCATAGGGGGAAAAGTAGCCCTGAGACAGACACATGGGGTGGACTTTTTAGACCATAGACCAAATGGAGCATATAACAGAGGCTCCAATTATCAATGAGGCATCAGCACACCTTGTTTAAAAAAAAAAAAAAAAAAAAAAAGAATAGCCCTCATGTTTATCAAGTGCATATATTAACTTCAGACACAATCCAAATACCCGGGATGGACATGAGAAAACTACATCTAGCCAGCATGCCCCCAATAACCATAATGAAGCCAAAAGGCCCCCTTACCTGATAGAAATAGTTTTTAATGCAAGACTCTTTTTTAAGCCTTCATTTTATAAAGAAGCAAGGAAAGGAAAAAAGGAATCATCCAGATTAAGCAATTATCTCAAAAAATGGAGATAAAACTAAGATACTAGCAAATTTGGAATTGTATTAAATTTTAAATCTGAGTTGGCGATTGTGTGAAAGGGCAGATAATTTGTAGGAAAATCAAGGAGCCATATTTTATATATCAAAGCATTAATAAACACTATGCAATCACACACATATTTAAATAGTAGCAAAGTAAATATTCATCCTGGCTACATATCTAAGTACTTTATTATAAGATCTACATTATGACAAAGTTGCTGAAGGACTAATAATAGGAAGCAAAATGCTATGTGAAAACGAGAACTCCATTTTTCAGAAACAAAATGTTTACATATGTCTAAAGTTTTATATGCATTAATAATATCTGCTAACCCTTCCTTTCCTTGGAAACACAATCCATTAAGAAACTGAAGTTTTTCATAAATCAGTATCTCTGCTTAGCAAAGTTTTGAGCCCTCAGTCAGAATTTCTCTACTGCATTTCAACCACATCCAGTTACTCTGAAAATACAGAGGAAGAACAAAGATCCAGATTGGATATTTGGGAAGGGTTTCCTGGATAAGATATCTCAACCAAATACAAAGGAGGGGTCAGCAAGTTTTTTTGTAAAGGTCCATAGGACCTTTAAAATATATAGTGTAAATAATACTTTACAATTATAGACCAAATAATCTTTGTCACAACTATTCAACTCTGTTACTAAAGTGCAAAAGTCTAACCCACCTCCCCAAAAAAAATCTTCATTGCCACTGAGTTAATTCCAAATAATAGTGATCATATAGGCCAGAATAGAACAACCTCAAATAATTTCGAAGGTAGTAAATCTTAATGGAAACAAACTGCTGCATCTTTCTTCCATGGAATGGATGGTGGGGTCTAACTGCTAGCTTTTCAGTTACCAGAAAAGTGCTTAATCACTCTGCCATGAAGGTTCCCTTTGTGCAAAAGCAGCCAAACACCATAGAAAAATTTGTTGCCCTACACCCACCAGTGCCAATGAAGATCAAGTGGAAAGATTTGACTTACATTCTCATCAGACTGTAACAAGGTAGCTCAATCCCAATGCAGCTGAGATGCATCAGAAAAGACCAAATGGCAAGCCAAGATTTTCATCACCATTAGCCAATAAGAAAGCCTTTCAACCTTACCATATCAGTGAAGAGTACAGGGGAGCTTGGATTTCCACCCTCCAGACAGCAGGAATGACCAGCCCTTCAGCCTTCACCCTGGTGTGATGTCAGAGAATGTATAACGAAGATCCAGGAATTTTGCAAACATTATCAATAACAAGGACACCCCTACCCTCTGTTGTTAGTGGAAAAAGACACAGGAGAAGCAGTAATGAGGCAATAGATTATGTTATCAATGTCATATACATATGAAAACAAAACAATGGAAAAGTAGCACTGAAGAAGAATTGGCACATATGAGTTATGGTATTGGTGAAGAATATTGGCTATGCCACGGAATGCCAGGATAATGATGAAATATGTCTTGGGAAAAGTATGGCAAAAATGTTCTTTCAAAAGGAGGATGACAAAACTTTGTCTCACTTACTTTAGATAAGTTATCAGGAGCAACCAATTCCTTGAGAAGGATATAACACTTGTAAAATAGAGAGTCAGGAAAAAGTAAAAGATGTCCAACTAGATGTATTGATACAGTGGCAGCAACACAGTAACAATTGTGAGGATGGCACACGACTGGGCAGTGCTTTGTTCTATTAATTTAGGATCACTGTGAGTTGAAATCGATTCTACAACTACAATAGCTACACAGCATTTTCTAGTGGTCAGTTTCCCTACTTTTATGCCAATTTGTGGTATTGTGGTAGCTTGCATGTTGCTATGAGGATGAAAGCTATGTCACCAGTATTTCAAGTAACATCAGGGTCACCCATGGTGGACAGGTTGTAGCAGAGCTTCCAAACTAACAACAGAGTAGGAACAGGGAGAAAGTGGTCCACTTCTAAGGGATTAGCCATGGAAAACCTTATGGACAGCTGCAGAACACTGTCAGATGTAATGCAGCAAGATGAGGCCCTCGGGTTTGAAGGCAATAAAATACAACTGATCAAAGAATACAGCCTACAGTACGGCTTACAACTCAATGTAAAGTAAACAAAAATCCTCACAACTGGGCCAATAAGCAACATCATGATAAATGGAGAAAAGATTGAAGTTGTAAAAGCTTTCATTTTATTTGAACTGACAATCAGTGCTCATGGAAGTAGCAGTCAAGAAATCAAAGGATGTATTGCATTGGACAGATGTGTTATACAACATCTCTTTAAAGTGTAAAGAGCAAAGATGTCACTTTGAAAACTAAGGTGAACTTGATTACTTTGAGAACTAAGTTGAACCTGACCCAAGCCATGGTGTTTTCAATTGTCTCATGTGCATGTGAAAATTGGGCAATGAATAAAGAGGACTGTAGTAGAATCAATGCATTTGAATTATGATGTTGTCAAAAAATATTGAAAATATGATGACCTGTCAGAAGAAAACAGAAATCTTTCTTTTTAAAAGTGCATTCAGAATTCTCCTTAGAAGCTAGGATGGTGAAACTTTGTCTCATATATTTTGTACATATTTTCAGGAGTCCTTGGAGAAGGAATTATGCTTAGTAAAGTAGCTAGTGTTGTTGTTGAGTGTCATCAAATTGGTTCCAACTCATAGCAACCCTTATAAGATTTCTGAAACTGTGTATTTTTTGTGGGAGCAGAAAGCCTCATCTTTTTCCCTTGAAACAACTGACCATCTCAAGCCACTGACTTTATATGTACTGGCCTAGAGAGTCACTGTGTTTACTTGATAAAGTAGTAGTGGTGGTGGTGTGCCATCGAGTTTGTTCTGACTTACATCAACCCTTTATAGAATGTCTGTAAATGTTTATGGGAACAGAAAGTCTCCTCTTTCTCCCTTAGAGTGACTGAGGGTCTGGAACCTCTGACTTCATGGTTTGCAGTCCTATGTTAGCCTACAGAGCCATAAAGTAGTGGGTAGGCAAAAAGTAGGAGGACAGTAAATGAGATGAATTGACACAGTGACTGCTACAGTGGGGTCAAAAATAACCACAGTTATGAGGATGGTGCAGGACTATGCAGTGCTTCATCTAGCTGTGCACAGGATCACTGTGAGTCAGTGTCTAAATAGCACTTAACAACAACATGCTCAGATATTGGAACTATAAGAAACAAATATGAAACCAATCTTTTCTTAAATGTCTAATGAATAAAATATGTGAATGAATAATTACAAAATGATTGAATAATTGTCAAAGAGTAGATTTATATTCCATGACTCAGTTTGTTATACTGTCGTGGCTTGTGTGTTGTTGTGATACTAGAAGCCATGCCAAAACTATTTCAAATACTAGCAAGGTCCCCTGTAGTAAATAAACAGCTTTTAGCAGATCTTTCAGATTAAACACGCTTGGAAAAAGGACCTGGAGATCTTCTTCTTTAAAAAAAAAAAAGTGACCAGTGTATACTTTATGAATAGCAGTGGAACAATGTCTAATATAGTGCCAGAAGATAAGACTCTCAAGTTAGAAAGCACTCAAAATACAATTGAGGAAGAAAGGACTCCTCAAAGTAGAGTTTCTCCTAATGATGTAGATGAAGTAATGCTATGGGGACCTTTATTTGCTGATGAGGCAGAACTCCAAATGAGAATAAACAGCTGCAAGTATCCATTAGTAATCAAACTGTGAAATATGTGAGGCAGAAATCTAGGAAAATTGGAAACTATCAAAAATAACATGGAAGGCATATAGATATTCTAGACAACACTGTTTGTTTGTTGTTAAGCCCAATCAAGTCGGTTCTAACTCATAGCAAAACATAGGGATCCCGAGGAGTAGATGGCAGGTTTGAGTCACTGATCTTGTGGTTAGCATTCCAGTGTTTATCCTACAGTACCACACTAAGACTCCATTCTTGGCATTAGTGAGCTAAAATGGACTGGGATTGGCCATTTTGAAATAAACAACCACACGATCTAATGTACTAGAACAAAAGTTGAAGAGAAATGGTGCACATTCATCATCAAAAAGATTTCAAGATCTATCCTGAAGTTGAACGCTGTCAATGATAATGATAATATCCACATGCCTACAAGGAAAACCAGTTAATGAGAATATTATTCAAGTTTATACATGCCAAAGATGAATACATTTAAAATGTTTAACGAAATCTGAAATTGATCAAACATACAATAAAGATACACTGATACTTCCTAGTGATTGGAATTCGAAAGCTGGAAAGGAAGAAGGATCAGTTATTAGAAAATATGAAGTTAAGTGAAAAAGTCTTACTATAAATTATAGAACTCTTTATTAAATGAAAACCATAATGTAAAGCTATTGTTTCGCAACATATCCTCCATCTAGGTCTATACATTACTGATGGCGATGTTTCCACCACTTTAGCATTTCCTCAAAGAATTCTGCATTCTTCAATTTATACCAGGACAAAACGGTATTTGGGGCACTACCCAGAGACTATAATCGTATTCCTTTTAAGTATCCTTTGAGCTTGGAGGAACAGAAAGAAGTCTGAAGAGGCAATATCAGGTATAAAGTTTGGATGGGATACGGTCCCCAATGATATTCTCATAGGACAGCTCTTGCTATCCTTGAAGGAAAAAGCGCATTGTGATAATGAATAAAGACATAATTTCTCAGTGAAACGTTCCTGGCCCTTTATGCAAGATGCCAGTATTAAATTTTCTTAAACCTTCTTCATATTAAGCCCCAATGATCACTTTATTTACTTTGAGAAAATCTATCAAGACTATTTCTTTGGGATCCCAAAACACAGTTGTCATAAACTTCTGACCTGAACTAATTGCCTTAAATTTAACTGGTCCTGCGGACCTGCTTTTTATTGGAAGGCATACTCACAAGGACCAATTAAAAAGAGGAAGACCCTCAATGAAATGATTGGTACTGTGGTAGCAACAATGGGTTCAAACATAACAAAAATTGTGAGGCTAGCACATAACCGGGCAGTGTTTTGTTCTATTGTGTATAGGGTTATTATGAGTCAGAACTGATTCATTAGTACCTAACAACAACAACTAACAAGACTAAGACAAGTGTATTAGAGAGAACTTGTCTGCAGTCACCCACTGATCACAGAGACATATTTAAGTAGATTTTGTTTAGAATAAACCTGTGAAACCCCAGTAGCACTACTTTTGGCTCAGCACACCAATATGTTCTTGGGGATAGAAACAACAGCAGAAATTCCATTACAGAATTTTGCAATTCCAATGACTTTTTCATTGCAAATATCTTTTTTCAATAACATAACCGATGACTATGTATGTGAACTTCACTAGTTGGAATGCACAGAAATCAAATCAAGTACATCTGTGGAAAGAGATGGTGGAGTTCAAACTAATCAGTCAAAACAATACCAGTATCGACTGCAGAGCAGACCAATTGCTCATATGCAATTTCAAGTCAAAGGTAAAGAAACTTAAAACAAGACTATCATAGCTAAAGTTTTACCTTGAGTAAACCACACCTGAATTTAGAGACCATCTCAAGAATAGATTTCATACACTGAACATTGAGTCAAAGACCAGACAAGTTGTGAGATGACATCAAGGACATCATACATAAATAAAGCAAAGACCATAAAAAGACAGGAAGGAAAGAAAAGATCAAGTGAATGTCAGAAGAGATTCTGAAACGTTCTCTAGAACAAAGAGTTGTTGTTGTTATTGTTGTTCTTAGGTACCAACTCATAGCGACCTTATACACAACAGAACAAAATACTGCCTCGTCCGGTGCCATCCCACAATCATTACTACACTTGAGCCCATTCTTGTTGCCATGGTGCCAATCCATCTCACTGGGGGTCTTCCTTTGTTCAGTGACCCTCCATTTTACAAAACACCATGTCCTTTTCCAGCAACTGGGCCCTTCTGATAATATGTTTGAAGGATGAGATGAAGTCTGGCCATCGTAACTTCTGAGAAGCATACTGGTTGTACTTCTTCCAACACAGATTTGTTTGTTAATTCTTAATGCAGTCCATGGTACTTTTAATATTCTCCTCTATACCATAACTGAAATGCATTAATTCCTGTATTATCTTCTTTATTCATTTTCCAACTTTCACATGCATAGGAGGTTACTGAAAATAAACCGTTTAGGTCAGGTGCACCTTAGTCCTCAAACTGACATCTTTGCTCTTTAACACTTTAAAGAGATCTTGTGCAGTAGAATTGCCTAATGCAATATGTCATCTGATTTCTGGACTGCTACTTCCATGAATGTTGATGGTTGAGCCAAGTAAAATGAAATTTTGGATAACTTCAATCTTTTCTCCATTTACATGGATGTTTTTTATTGGCCCAGTGGTGAGGATTTTTGCTTATTTTACATTGAGGTGCAACCCCTACTGAAGGCTGTAATCTTTGATCCTCATCCATAAGTATTTTAAGTCCTCTTTGTTTTCAGCAAGCAAGGTTGTATCATCTGCATATCGAAGGCCGTCAATGAGTCTTCCTCCAAACTTGATGACATGTTCTTCTTCATATAATCCAGTTTCTCAAATTATCTGTTCAGAATACAGATTGAATAAGCATGGTGAAAGAATACAACCCTGGCCACACACCTTTCCTGATTTTAAACCATTCAGTGTTCCTTTGTTCTCTTCAAACAACTGCTTCTTGATCTACGTACAGGTTCCTCATGAGCACAATTAAATGTTCCAAAATATTCATACTTTGCAATGTTGTCCATAGATTGTCATAATCCACACAATTGAAAACCTTTGTGTAGTCAGTAAAGCACAGGTAAACATCTTTCTGGTATTTTCTCATTTCGCCATGACCCATCTGACATCAGTAATGATATCCCTCATTTCATGTTTTCATCTGAATCCAATTTGAACCTCTGGCAGTTCCCTGTCAATGTACTGTTGCAGCCATTTTGAAGTATTTTTAGCAAATTTATGCATGTGATATTAGTGATATTGTCCAATGATTTCCACATTCCATTGGGTCACCTCTCTTTGGAATGGGCACACATATGGAACTCTTCCAATCTGTTGGCCTGTTATATATCTTACAAATTTCTTGGCATAGATGAATGAGTGTCTTAATGCCACATCAAATTGTTGAATGACTTCAATTTGTATCCCATCAATTCCTGGAAACTTGTTCTTTGCCAATGCCTTTAGTGTACATTGGGCTTCTTTTTCCTGTACTGTTGGGTTTTAATCATATGCTACCTCTTGATATAGTTGAACACTGACAATTTCTTTTTGGTACAATGAATCTGTGTATTTCTTCCATCTTCTTTTGATGCTTTCTGAATAATTCAATATTTTTGCCATAGAATCCTTCAATTTTACAAGTCTAGGCTTGAATTTTTTCTTCAATTTCCTCAGCTTGAGAATTTTTGAGCATGTTCTTCCCTTTTAGTAGACAGCAAATGGAAGAAATGATGAAGTAAAAGAGCTGAACAGAATATTGCAAAGGGTAGTTCAAGAAGACTAAGTGAAGTATTATAATGAAATGAGAAAGTTATAACACCAAAAGGACAGTTGAAGTTATAACATCAAAAGGACTCCTGATATGGTGCTCTAGGGTCAGCATTAGGCTGTGAACCACAAGGTCAACAGTTCAATCCCATCAGGTGCTCCTTGGAAACCCTGTACAAGGTCACTATGAGTTGGAACTGACTCAACAGCACTTAAGAACTTAGGGGCAAAATACTGAATGACATAGGATACATCAAAAGAAGATGGAAATTGTAAAATAGACACTTGAGGGAGAGACAAAGGAATAGCCAGAAATATCACCATAGAAAGCTTGTAAATCATC